>NC_051176.1:3459603-3679602 GCF_013339695.2 Rhipicephalus sanguineus | reverse complement strand
CGCATTGCCATAATGTGGCTCACAATCTTAAGAATGTGGCCACTAGGTACCAAATCCCGGTTGTATTTTCTGGCCCCCGGAAACTGTCTATGTTGTGCAGGCGTGTTTGTAAAGAAAACGAAAAGCCTCACTGTAAAAAGAGACACCAGAAGTTTGTTGAGTGCAGCGTAGGGGTGGTCTACAAGATCCCACTCTCTTGTGGAAAAGTGTATGTAGGTCAGTCAGGCCGCTGTGTGAATGAGCGCCTTAAAGAATATGAGCGATCCCTGCCGACTGGTACAGGCTCACATTTAGCTCAACACTGCCAAAAATCCAATTGTCAAGCCTTGCTTACACTACTACTATCTTAAAAAAGAGTCGTGACACCACCGCCCGAGAATTATCAGAAGCTTTTTTCATTCAATCATTGGGGTCGCAGTGCATTAGTGTGCCTTCCATTACCTTGTTTTCCTCTGATTTTTGTTTTTTGGATTCGCTTTCATGATTCCGCACAGGTGTCGAAGGTGTGGTGGTTGTGCGCATAGGGTGCACGGCGCATGTCCTACTGGCATCTGGTTGCTATAAAGAGTGGAGTGACGCAATAAACCATGTCAGTTGAGAGTAGCGCTGTATTCCGTCTTCTTTCTTGTGGTGTCGTTTTTTTGCGTTAAAAAAGCAATATGGAAGGTGACTCAACAACGTCGTTCAAAACAGATTCAACTGACTTGTATCAATGCAAATAAATTAGCCTTGCACATCTCCTAATGGCTAAGAATATGCACATTTCATTTTGTTTCATTTTATTTCCTTAAAGACCCCTCTTGGGGGGTGTTACATAAGGGGTGGATATATATCTAAATTGTAGAAATAACCATCTATGTTAATTGCGCGACAGGTGATGTGTTACATTTAGCAGGAATAAAGTCGGGCAGGTAGTGGCGGCAACGCTGCGGGAAAGGTCGTTCCATTCATCAGATGCACGTAGGAAGGAGGAGCCAGAAAAAGTCGTGGTGCGGCTGCGTGGTCGGGTGACTTGCAAGGCATGACCGCTACGATGAGATATGCGGGCTGGAGGGGTGATAAAGTCTGGGCGGTCACGTGAGCTGTAATAGAACTTGTGGAACAGAGCTAATGTAGCAATGCGGCGACGATGTGCAAGAGATGATAGGGATGATTCTTTTTTCAATGATGACACACTGACATGATGCGAATATGAAGAATGAATAAATCGTACCGCGCGGTTCTGTAATGCCTCAAGTGAATTTGTTAGATAAGCCTGAGGCAGGCTCCAAATAGCAGCGGCATACTCAAGTTTTGGTCTGATGGTGGATTTGTAGGCTAGCAGTTTTAAATGTTTAGGAGCGTGACGTAAATGCCGTTTTAGAAATCCGAGCGATTTGTTAGCACATGTCATTATGTTCGTGACATGCGCACCCCATGTTAGATCATGTGACAGTGTTACACCTAGGTACTTGTAAGATTGTACTCCGTCCAAGGCAACGTTACCGATTGTGTAAGGGAAGGTTAAGGGGGTTTTGATGACGCGAGAACGACAATGATTTGCATTTTGTTGGGTTAAGTGTCATGAGCCACTGATCACACCATGCTTGAATAGAGTTAAGGTCATCTTGAAGTGCTTGCTGCTCAGATGAGTTAGTAATGGTACGATAAATGACGCAATCATCGGCGAACATACGAATGCGACATGAAATGTACAAAGGTAAGTCGTTAATGTAGATCAAGAACAACAGAGGGCCCAATACAGAACCCTGAGGGACACCGGACGTTACTGGAAGAGAGTTAGAAATCGATTGTGAGCGGTCCCTTAGAAATGCTTCAATCCAGTTAAGAACGCTAGGGTTAATGTTTAAGCCAGAAAGTTTAAAAAGAAGAAACTGATGCGACACCTTATCAAACGCTTTCGCGAAATCTAAAAAGATGGAATCAGTTTGTTGATTACAATCTTAGTTTAAGTGTAACTCATGAAGGAAGTTAGCGAGCTGAGTTTCACAGCAGAAACCTTTACGGAAACCACGTTGTGAACAATGAAAAAAGTCGCTTGAATTTAGGAAGGCCATGATTTGTGAATAAAGGACATGCTCGATGATTTTGCACGGTATGCTTGTTAATGATATTGGACGATAATTTAATGGTGACTGCTTATTGCCAGATTTATGGATGGGAACGACCTTTCCCACTTTCCAGTCATCGGGTAAGTGACCTGTTGAAAGGGACTGGGAATACAAAAGACATAGGTAAGCAGCAGAAATGTTCTGAGTATTTAGCAAAAACTTGGAATTAATTTCGTCAAAACCAGCTGATGATGTGATCTTCAGATGTTCGATACGAGATATTATGCCATCAATGGAAAATGCAATGTCAGGCATCGGAAGTTCACTAGAAATACGCGTAGATTTTAATACGGGTGGAGGCATGGCACGATTATTAGTCAATACACTTGCGAAGGCGGTGTTAAATACGTCCGCACAATCTGCATTACTTATGACATCATTGTTTTCATTGGCTAGTTTTAACGGCTAGTGTAACCTTGGCAAGTTCCACTGCTGATATGTGACTAATGAAATTGCATTGCTTCCATGCCGTCCAACGGCTGTTCATTGTTTTCTGTTTTCACTGCTTTCTGGGTTTCATTATTTTCGCTAGCGCAAATGTTCACCATTTTTGATTTTGTCACTTTGCAGTTCGTGTATACGTTTTGCGTTTGAATGTGCACATGTTTCTGCTGCTCTGTCTTTTATTTTGTTGCTCAACAGTGCCTCATGCACTTCTCAAGCTACCATTGAAGCTCTTTGCTCTAGGCGAATTTCTTGTATTTTGCTGGGATAAACGTTCATTCATTCAATACCATAAAATGCATGTGCTTCACAATACACAGTCACTTAGCAGATGTTGTCACATGATATGGTATTCATTATATCGCTTTAACGTGATTTATTCTTTCTAGCTAAATGAATCCAGATAATGACGTTTATGTGCCTAGATATTCTATTGTACTGTACCTTGATACATATGTAGCAAGGTACAGTGCATATGTACCTAAATATGGTATTTCAGGAGACAGGCAGTGTGCGAAATCCAACTTGTTGTCGAAAAGTCTTCTCACTTGCTGATAATCTGTGCTTCGGTGGGTTCTCACAGTTGCATGGCGGCAGAGGGATGTTCAGGGTAGTTCACACTATCCAAGGTAGATGCGGCAAAACGAGAGCGCACGGATATGTCACACGTCAATGCGCACAAATCGACACTGAGACCAAGGATCAGAGTTCAGAGTTCTTTATTTGCACGTAATAATGGTAGTTACAATTGGGGATTGTACAGATACAGAGGGAGGTCCCAAAGTCGACACACTGTACAGGGGACCTCCCATAAGAAATGAGTAAACAAAAGTATGTTTAATGCAGCTAAATATGTACAAAATATGCACAATATGTACACAAGAGAAACAAATTAAGTTTGAGAATAGAATAAATAGAAAACTAAGTTGGCCTTTATACACATTTCATCCCATGGTAACGTGATATCTGCAGCCTTCTTTTTTGATTTAGTGTATATTCCCTGAAAGCATTCTGCTTCATTCATGCTTTCGCAAGCAAGAAATTTATATCGTGCAAACGCCTTTTTCAGGGCGCACTCGTGCGTCGATTGACTGGTCGTGCGAAGCACGAGCTATATTCACAAGAATTTCAAAACACGCATCACACATCGTCGCTATATAATCTTAATTACTTTTTTTGCGTTTTCACTGCACTTTTCACGCGACGAAGCGCTCTGAACGACACCTACAGGTGCCTGAGCGACGATAACACGCGCAAACAGAGAGAGCATAAGTAATACTTACTGTTAAGCTGTTTATTGGACAGCACTCGGCGACAATGAGCTATGGCGACAGTCAAGGCAAAGGCATGGGCTCCGAGCGCGAGCGGCGTTTAGAAGAGGACGACCCACTAGGAGCCGCTGGAGAGCGCAACCGTTAAACAGTACCAATTGCTTCGCCCGGGTACGAAAAGGGAGCCGTCCGACGACCTAACAGCTCGTCACTATGAGTGGGTCATAGTAGGCCTTGAGGCGCTCCACGTTGAC
Source organism: Rhipicephalus sanguineus (assembly GCF_013339695.2). Classification (NCBI taxonomy): domain Eukaryota; kingdom Metazoa; phylum Arthropoda; class Arachnida; order Ixodida; family Ixodidae; genus Rhipicephalus; species Rhipicephalus sanguineus. The sequence continues at coordinate 3,675,522 of NC_051176.1, read as the reverse complement.
TATGTCGCGCCCTCGACGGCGCATGTCCGAAGCTGGTTCGATGGGTTCGATCAGGTAGTTGACCGGGGATGTTCGCTCGACGACCCGGTAGGGGCCTTCGTATTTTGGCAGTAGCTTTGACGAGAGACCAGTTGCAGTGGTAGGGACCGAGAGCCATACGAGCGCTCCGGAGAGGAACGTGGACTCAGAAGTGGTGGTGCCACCGCGAAGGCTCTTCTGCCGCTCTTGTTCGTGCGTTGTAAAGGACTTTGCAAGCTCGCGACACTCTTCAGCAAGCCTGGCTGTGTCAGAAATAGGCGCACAATCAGATGGATCCGGCTTGTGGGGTAGTATCGTGTCAATGGTGTGCGACGGGTGCCTTCCGTACAACAGGAAGAAGGGTGAAAAACCAGTAGTGCTTTGAGGGGCGCTATTAAAGGCGTAGGCGACGAAGGGCAGAATGGCATCCCAATTTGTGTGATCGGCGGCGACGTACATTGAGAGCATGTCGCCGAGCGTGCGGTTAAAGCGTTCGGTTAGGCCATTCGTTTGCGGGTGGTAAGCAGTAGTTTTGCGGTGAACAGCATGGCACTGTTTGAGAATGGCTTCGACGACCTCCGACAAGACACGGCCTCGATTGCTTAGAAGCTCCTGGGGTGGACCGTGACGCAGCATGAATCGGTGTAGCACGAAGGAGGCAACATCGCGTTCTGTAGACGCTGGAAGGGCAGTGGTTTCGGCGTATCGCGTTAGATGGTCGACGGCAACGATGGCCCAACGGTTACCAGCCTACGTCAGAGGAAGTGGTCCATACAAATCGATGCCCACGCGCCCAAAGGGACGGTTAGGGCAAGGTAATGGTTGCAGACCGACTGGTGACACGTGCGTTGAAGGTTTTCGGCGTTGACAATCGAGGCAGGAGCGGACGAATTTCTGCACGTAGCGGTACATCCCTCGCCAGAAGTATCATTGTCGAATGCGCTGGTAAGTTTTGGATACCCCAGAGTGCGCGCATTGCGGATCAGTGGTGCGATCTTGTACGCATTCCAAATAAACACGGAGGCGTGGCGTTACATCCAGCCGCACGCGAATGGCCCATTTGAACCGCGACAGGCGTCACGGCTCTGCATTGACCAATCGCGTGCGGTCACGTGCGGTTGGTTGTCATGCCACGCCTCCGTGTTTATTTTGTAACGCGTACAAGATCGCACCACAGAGTGGGAGGACTCGCATGTTTCAGCACGCAGACTTCGGGGTATCACAAGTAGCCACTGGCGGCCGTCGGCGTTGTAATTGCGTCGGTGCAGTAGGTCGTCACGAATGGCGAAATGGTGGGCTTGACGACCCAACGCGCGAGTGGTTGGTGTTGCCGACGGATCAGTGAGCAAGTCTATCAGTGAGGCGATCCATTTATCCTTGCGCTGCTCGGCAGCGATGGTGTGAACATCGATAGAAGAAACAGCAATGTGAGATACCGAGCAGGAGGCATTGTCGTCAGGCAAGGGGAAGCGCGAGAGGGCGTCGGCGTCAGCATGCTGGCGTCCGTTGCGGTACAGCACGCGGATGTCGTAGTCTTGCAGGCGAAGTGCCCAGCGGGCGAGACGGCCCGAGGGATCCTTCAATGACGACAGCCAGCATAGTGCATGATGATCGGTGACGACATCAAATGGGCGACCATACAAATAAGGTCGGAATTTCGTAAGAGCCCAGATGATCGCCAGGCTGCGCAAGAACAGCGCCGAGGCCTACACCACTCGCGTCCGTGTGTACCTCCGTTGGGGCCGTAGGGTCGTAGTGACATAGCATGGGAGGAGACGTCAACAAACGACGGAGCTTGGCGAACGCGTCGTCGCATTCGGACGACCACGAATGTAGGGGCCCGTTACTCCCAAGGAGCTTCGTCAGCGGCGATATGATGGTGGCAAAGCTGCGTATGAAACGTCGAAAATATGAGCACAGTCCGCCGAAACTGCGCAGTTCTTTGACGGACGTAGGTTTGGGAAATTCGGCCACGGCCCGAAGCTTGGCCGGATCGGGAAGGATTCCGTCCTTGGACACGACGTAGCCTAGGATTGTCAGCTGCCGTGCTGCAATGCGGCACTTCTTGAGATTCAGTTGGAGGCCGGCGTTGCTCAAACGCGTCATAACATGCCGCAGACGGTGAAGATGCGTGGAGAAGTCCGGAGCGAAAACGACGACGTCGTCCAGGTAACACAAGCACGTGTGCCATTTCAAGTTGCGGAGAACTGTGTCCATCATGCGCTCGAAGGTCGCGGGCGCATTACACAGACCAAACGGCATGACGTTGAACTCGTACAAGCCGTCGGGCGTGACAAAGGCAGTCTTCGGTCGAGCATCATCAGCCATGGGTACTTGCCAGTACCCCGAGCGCAAATCGAGAGATGAAAAGTATTCTGCTCCTTGGAGGCTGTCAATCGCGTCGTCGATTCGCGGCAGCGGATAAATATCCTTGCGAGTGATCTTGTTGAGCCGTCGGTAGTCCACACAGAACCGCACAGAACCGTCCTTCTTGGCAACGAGAACAACAGGAGACGTCCATGGGCTGTCCGAGGGTCGAATAACGTCGCGTCGAAGCATATCGTCGACTTGCTCATTAATTACCCGACGTTCTGTGGGAGACACGCGATATGGACGTTGCCGCAGTGGTGGTTGGGCGCCAGTGTCGATGCGATGCGTAATAGCGGACGTGCGGCCAAGAGAAGTTTGGCCGACATCGAAAGAAGAACGAAATTCTTCCAACAGGCACAGAAGCTGGGATCGTTGGACCGAAGTAAGGTTGTCAGCAACGGCGGGACCAAATACATCCACGGGTGATGAATCCGACGTGGAAACGGCACTGATGGTACGGGAACTGGTGCAGTGCGAGTCATCGGGTGCGTCCAGAACTTGTGCGTCTTCGAGGGGCTCCACTCTGCCGAGACATTCCCCTCGCACCAACGTAACAATGTGTGGGGATGGGTTGGTAACAAAAATAGCGGTGCTACCCTGTGTGACTTGCACGGTCGCGAAAGGTACCAGCAACCCTTTCCTAGTGCAAACGCAGTCAGATGGCGAAAGGAGTGCAATGGTGTCGCAGAGACCGGCGGAGTAAACTGGCACGGCGGTCGACGAGTTCGGGGGAACTTTGGTATCGTCTTTGACGAGGATCTTGGTGAATGCCGATGGACTGTCTGCCGGCGTCAAATGTGAGAACGGTGAGAGTTCGAGGGTGGCTGGTGCGCAGTGAATTATGGCGCCGTGGCGGGAGAGAAAATTATGATGAACTCGACGTCGTACAGAACGTCCTGAATGACGACGCGTGAAGTGCATACTGCTGTAGGCCTAATACTGTGGGAGCTCGCGGTACGGAGGGACATCCCAGAAAGTGGCGTCGTCTCTTTTCGGAGTAAGCGGCTAAGTTTTGCGTCCATAATGGATACGGCGGCTCCAGTGTCGATAAGGGCAGATGCGCGAGCACCGTCCAGAAACACGTCTATAACATTCGATGGACTTCGCTGAGGGCTTTTACAGTTCGATAGCGTCGCAGCCCTTGCCTCGTGGACTGCGACGACTAGTTTTCCTGCTCTCGTGCGACAGAACGTCGCCGCATTGGTGACAGTGAGCGACGTCGTGGAGACGGAGAGTGGCGAGTGGATGGAGCTGGGCGTGACGTCGGGGACATAGGCGGGTCATAGAATGCACAGCTGGACTGGCTGGTGGTTGGTGACGCGACTCGAGGCGGCTGCACGCGATGGCAGTAACGTGCCACGTGACCGGCATAACCGCATGCAAAGCAGATGGGCCGATTGTCGGGTGTGCACCATCGGTTCGCCGGGGCAGGTCCCGCCCATGTCGCAGGATGCGATTGACGGGGCGGCTGCTGAAACGACTGCATGGTGGGTTGCAGTCGGGGCCTAGGGATGGCGGCAGCATACGGAGCCGGCACGCCTGCTTCGAAGGACCGAGGTCTAGCGGCGGCTTCGGCGTAACTCAATGGAGCAGCCGCAGGGATTGCCTGGTGCGTCCTGGCGACAACTTGAGCGTAACTCTGTGGCGCAGGAGTCGGAGGTTGCTGGTGGTACTCAGGCACCACCTCGGCAATTTCCTGCTTAATTGCTCGTCGTAGTGGAGGAAGAAGGGTCATCGACGACTGTTGAACGTGCGGCGGGTGGGCGAAGGCCAGCAGGGAGAACTGGCGTGCGATTTCCTCGCGCGCGAATGCCTTCACTTCTGCCAGCAGCGTGGCCTGGTCAGGTATGGCCGCCAAGCCAGCAACCTCTTCGTCGCGTGACTGAGAGCGACGGGTCATGGAACGTTGCCGGAGGAGCGCCTCGTAGCCCTGGCACAGTGTGCCACGGTGGAAGGGTTTTTGGCGAGCAACATGGTGAAGGCATCGTCGTCGATGCCCTTCATAATGTTCCGGATCTTGTCAGACTCGGACATGGTGCCATTGGCGTTCTTACACAAGTCCAGGACGTCTTCGATATAACTGGTGAAAGATTCACCGGCCTGCTGAGCTCGTTCGCGTAAGCGCTGTTCTGCTTGCAGCTTCGAACTGCAGGGCGGCCAAAAACGTTGATGACGGCGGTCTTGAAATCCGACCAAGTCGCAAAATCGGACGCGTGGTTGTTGTACCACAAGCTCGCTACTCCCGCGAGGTAGAAGACCAAGTTGCTCAACTTGCCTGCTTCGTCCCATTTGTTGGGTACGCTCACGCGCTCGTAAATTGCGAGCCAGTCCTCCACGTCGGTGCCATCGGCGCCAGTGAAGATAGGTGGATCGCGAATGCATATAGGTGGATCGCGGATCGCAGAGTACGGGAACGAAGCTCCAGGGGCATTGAATGGGAGCACAGTACTCTCCACCAATTTGTTAAGCTGTTTATTGGACAGCACTCGGCGACAATGAGCTATGGCGACAGTCAAGGCAAAGGTACGGGCTCCGAGCGCGAGCGGCGTTTAGAAGAGGACGACCCACTAGGAGCCGCTGGGAAGCACAACCATTAAACAGTACCAATTGCATCTTGAATGAATAAAACGCGCGAAAGAACGAGGACCAAAAAAGAACTGTTCGTCCTCGTTCTTTCGCGCGTTTTATTCATTCAAGATGGAATCACACCAACTTGCCCAGTTAAACGTTCTAATGAAACAGTACCAATTGCTTCGCCACACTTACCATTTTTGTTTCTGACTGTGCCAAGCACGCAGGGTGCCCATCATCTGCGTGGTAATACAAAGCGGCACGCTTGCTTGAGTCGACGGGCCGTCGCGATTATCCAACACGCAGTGCGGCATGTTGCACTGTCGTCAAACCAGAGAACATCTATACCACTGCCAAACCACGCATTTACATCCAGCGGCGAGAACACAGTGGGCTGCACGCACAGAACGCGCACACACGGCCGACACAGCTGATCACTTAGAAGCGGCGTCAGCCAAGGTGCGATATGGCGAATACCGCGACGGCTCCGCTTCGGCATCACGCCGCCGCTGGCAATTAGGAACTTCAAGGACTCTCTGTTCTCGCGTTTCTTTCTTGTTTTCTTGTTTTAACACGAAAGTGTTTTATGCCGGGGTCCACCAAGTACTTCCGTTACGGGATATGACGTTCATAAACTAGACGCCAACGGGTGAGAAAGAAAAAAAGCAAGAAAAAGATTCATCGCTGGGAATCGAACCCACGACGCTGCGGCCGCGAGGCTAAGCGCCCGACGCGAAACCAACTAAGCTAGGTTGGCAGATGCTGGACACCTCACGAACGCGCCTTATATCTTGCACACATTCTCTCTCGCACGGTGCTCTCGGTTGGCGGTGTAGATAGGCGGGGCGGAGCGGGGGCGGCGCCGCCGTCTGTGAGAGGTGAAAAGAAGTAATGCATCACGATCGACACTTACTAGCGCTTACTCCGAGATTGCGCGCGACATCGGGGGTCATGGTTAAAGCTTCTCAATACCAGCGAGGGCAATTGGCCGCGCTGGTGTCGCCGAGGTAGCCTTTAGACGGAGTTATGTTCTTTGCCTTTCGCTTCGTGTGAGCGTGCGCCGGCTTATCGGAGTAGTGCAACGGTGCAGCTTTCAGATGCACCAACGGGATTTCTCCGCCCCCGACTAGTTGGACTGCGAGAGCACCGACTAACAAAACTGCTGCAATACGTGTTGCAGAAAGGACGCGATTTCGACGGACGAATGTCGTGCCTTGGTGGAGCGAGACAGAGGCCAGCAGGACGCACGCGTTTGCGGCTCAAGCTAAGAACCTCTACGAACTAGGCGTCAACATGGGTGCATTCACGCCAATCGGTGCTATAGCTGCCAAGCACGAATAGACATTGTACAAGCTCTGATATCATCATCAGCCTGTCTACGCCCACTGCAGGGCAAAGGCCTCTCCCATGTTCCGCCAATCAACCCGGTCCTGTGCTTTCTGCTGCCACGTAATACCTGCAAACTTCTTAATCTCATCTACCCACCTAATTTTCTGTCTCCCCCTCACGCGTTTGCCATCTCTTGGAATCCAGTCAGTTACCCTTAATGACCACCGGTTATCCTGCCGACGTGCTACGTGCCCGGCCCATATCCATTTCCTCTTCTTGATTTCAACTATGATGTCATTAACCCCCGTTTGTTCCCTGACCCACTCTGCTCTCTTCCTGTCTCTTAAGGTTACACCTATCATTTTCCTTTCCATCGCTCGCTGTGTCGTCCTCAATTTAAGTTGAACCCTCTTTGTAAGTCTCCAGGTTTCTGCTCCGTAGGTAAGTACCGGTAAGATGCAGCTGTTATATACCTTCCTCTTGAGGGATAGTGGTAGGTTACCATTCATGATTTGATAATGCTTGCCGAATGAGCCCCAACCCATCCTTATTCTTCTAGTTATTTCACTCTCATGGTTCGGCTCCGCGGTTACTACCTGTCCTAAGTAGACGTACTCCTTTACAACTTCCAGTGTCTCGCCACCTATCGCAAAGCGCTGTTCTCTACCAAGATTGTTCCACATTACTTTAGTTTTATGCATATTAATTTTCAGACCTACTCTTCTACTTTCCGTATCCAGTTCAGTAATCATGAGCTGCAATTCGTCTCCCGCGTTACTCATCAATGCAATGTCATCAGCGAATCGTAGGTTACTGAGATACTCTCCATTAACTCTTATCCCTAGCTCTTCCCAATCTAGGGCCCTGAAAACCTCCTGATATATCACTCAGCTCTGATATATCACTACAGAATAAGCACTTCTGTGTAGACACGTTTCACTTTCGTGTTTTACCGATTCCTATGGGGATCAGCCATGTTTTTTTAGATGCGAAGTATCTTAAGGCGGAGCTCAATCCGGTGGTGGTGTGCGGCGTGACCACCCTTACTGCGCATGCGCATACCCTCTCCACACACCTCCTCTCCACTCCCCCTCACCATTCCTCCTGTCATCTACCCTCTCCCATTTCCCCTCTCCACTCAACCTCTCCCCTTCCCCTCTCCCCTCTCCCATATCCCTCTCCACTTCCCCTTTCCCCTCCCCCTTTCCACCCTTCCTCTGAAACGCGGGCTAGACATGCCGAAATTCTCTCCTGCGTAACGCCGCGATGAGCTCGAGCGCATGCGCGTCCCCTCCCCTTCTCTCTCCTCTCCTACGCTGCCCCCTCTCGCCCGCCTGTCGACCGCGTTCCCCGCTCGCCCTGTGAGAATTAAGGGCCAGGCTAGATGGAAGATACGACGCGCGTAGCGTCGTTCTTCGCGTTCCACGACGCGAGCTTGTTAGCATGCCCAACGAACGCCAACGGAACGCGATCTTGCAAGTGCTCCGGCTTCGCATCTACTCATGGTCCCCTTTAGCGAGAGATGGTGTAATTTTTTTTTCTTCGCGCGCGCATGCGTCATGAAGTTTCGCTTCGGTAGCGCCTCTGGTGCCTCGTCTGGCTTGCTCTTGAGCCGGCGGCTAGCGGGCCGCAGCTGCCGCAGCCGCCAAGGTCAAAGGGCGCTCTCGCTTTTTCTCGGAGCGCATACAGGACCCGTTCAGAGGAGCCGCTCGAGGAGGGTCGCGTATATCTTTTTCTTTGGGCTCTCTGTGCACATGATTTTATTCAGTGCTCTGAAGCATACCGCCTCTAGCCATTATGTTGTACACAAGCGTATACTGAGTGTGCGTGCGGTGCCGATCGGCCAAAAGGAGGGTTCGCAGGCTTTTCGTTTTAGTTTCTTTATTTATTTATTTATTTATTTCTATACTCCCGCCCCCGCGCAGCGGCGTATATGCCCGCCAGCACTGAAGGCATTATAGAAAGCTCGGAAAAGTAGAAAAAAACATGCCAGAGACGTGAGCTGGGAGTTTTTTTGTTCCTGAACTCCATTTGACGAATGGCGTCAGATAGTGAATTTACCTCTTTTATCCCACATAATTTTGTAACGAAGTAAAATTGAGGACTCGGAACCTTATTACACCCACCTCATTACACCCTAAGGGAGTACCGTCTAGATGCAGGTAGTATTAAGGATGATCGTGGCCCTTAAAACGCCCAATTTGGCTAGTTTTCGTTTGCAGCGTATCCCGGAAACTGCCGCGTTCATGCCGCTTGACACATGAGATGTTGCAGTCTCTTGTCGCGCAACGACTAAGACAACGCCTAAATATGGTAAGCCCCATGCCGCACTGCATTACTGAAGTCAAACAGACTTCAATTGCATTGTGCGGGAACTCAACGCAAAAAAATGCAGCGCGTAGCAGACGCCCCTCACTTTCCGCGCGCATTCCGAGTACTGAAAGCCCACGGGTCCTAAAGTTACTGTAACAAGAAAAGTACCGCATTCGTTTTCTCTTCGCTGCCGCGCCCTATCGGCGGCTTCGCCACATAAAAGGTCCAGCTCACTCGCCTCGCTGGTGTCTACCGGCCGCCGACGCACGGCGCTTTGAAGGGCGATTGTTTTTATACCCGCAGAAAAGCGTGCAGGAACATTGTGACATCCCGTATCGTTATGACACTTCGTCGCAAGCCTGTCGAGGCATCCAAGAATGCCTGGGTGCTGCGCTTTTGGTTGCAGCAACTGGCGGGAAACGGGCGAAGCCCTTTTTGGTATTCCCAGCGGGAAAAAGGATGCCAAGCGACGAACTGTGTAGCTGCACAGAATACGGCGGGAAAAATTTGTTCCCACGAATGATACGCGCCTTTGTGAGGGAAGCGTTTCATTGAAAATTCGCATACCTTGTTTTGGGGAATGTATGCGTTTCCCCTACACTAGTGCAGCTTGTTTCGTGTGGTTGCCGCAGGAAGTTCTTGCACAATAACATTGCCGGGCAGCTCTTAATTATGTTTGGCGTAAAATTGACGCCTTTAGGCTCATATATAACGTTCAGCGCGCCATGAGAACCTGCGTGACGTGACTGTATGACGAACATAATAACAGGTGGTCACATGAAAATAATGGCACGCATGTCATGAAAGGCATCATTTACATGCTATGCTCATGGTGCACTCGCGGCCGGTTTACTGGCTTGATATGCACCAAAATCGGTATTGCGTGACGTGACTATATGACGAACATAAATACCGGGAAGTAACATGAAAATAATGGCACGCATGTCATGTAAGGCATGATTTACATGCCATGCTCATAATGTACATGGCCGTTTCGCTGGCTTGCTACGGTATGAGCCGGGCTGTGGTATGAATGTGCTGACTGCTTCAATATTGCGGGGATATGGCCTGACGCCATCTTTGTCAACCAGGTAACCCAGAACTAATCTTATCGTTCTCCAAAGCGGCACTTTTTAGAGTTCAAAATCAATCCGGCCTTACCGACACAGTCTAAAACGAGGCTCAAACGGGCGTTATGCTCTTCGAAGGTACGCCTAAAAATCATGACGTCGTCCAGGTAGCATAAACACACCTCCCATTTAAGACCACGAAGGATAGAGTCCATAAATCTTTCAAAGGTAGCCGAGGCGTTGCAAAGCCCAAACGGCATCACATTAAATTGGTACAGTCCATCAGGCGTCACGAATGCGGTCTTCTCCTTGTCGTAAGTGTGCATAGGTATCTGCCAATATCCTGATCGTAGGTCTACTGAAGAAAAGTACGAAGCCGAGTGCAAGCAGTCCATCACATCGTCAATCCGGGGCAGTGGATATACGTCCTTTTTGGTGAGGGCGTTGAGTCGTCTGTAATCAACGCAAAACCACCAGGAACCGTCTTTATTTTTAACCAAGATGACCGGTGCTGCCCACGGGCTACACGACTCTTCGATGACACCCTTTTGCAGCATTTCCTTAACCTGGTCGGCGATAACTTTGCGCTCTGCTGACGACACTCGGTAAGGTTTCTGCCGGATCGGATGAGCAGTGCTGGTATCGATCCTGTGCTTAGCGCGAAAACAGGGTAGAGGTAGCGGCTTCTCCTCTTGGCAAAAGTCAAACTCAGAAGCATGTCATCCCAACAGGTGGAGTAATGTCTGCTGTTCGTGTGACCGTAATGTGGTGCTAATCATGCCTACAATCTGCGACTCGTAAGAGCAACTGCGCTCGCATGTGACTGTAATTTTCTCGCTTTCATCGTTGTTATTGATAGCAATAGAATCTTTAGTGGAATCATTGAACACGCCGAGCTTCATTCCTCGAGGGAGCACAACCGGCATTGGCGAACAGTTGAGTGCCCACAAAAAGGTTGCTCCGGCATCAACCGATCCAAGACAACGAGACACTAATATGCCTTTCTTGGCACATTGAACGATGGCAGGTTCAACGACGGCGTCAAATGATGTGGCAGATACTGGAGCGAATACTGCAACTTACCTCATCGACCACGGTGGCACTGTCTGTTCATCGGAAATAATCAGAGTGTCCTCCGCGGGTTGCGACTCATCAACGAGGGCAGGAACAATTTCACCGCTGACGGAAAGTTCACCAGTTCCACAGTCGACGAAAGCGCCACACCCTTGGAGGAAGTCAGTGCCGAGAATAACATCGTGGGTGCAACGCTGCAGCACCAGGAACTGTGTGGGGACACCTTTCCTGCCAATAGGACGTCAACAGCACAAACTCCGACAGGATGAAGTACTTCCCCACCAACACCACGAAAACTTGTTGATTCGCCCCAAGAAAACATAACTTTGCGGCCAATGCGATTTTTGAAAGAAATGCTCATAATTGACATTGCAGCACCAGTGTCCGCTAAAGTACTTGCACTAAAACCATCAATTAACACAAGTATCTTGTTCTTGGACATCATAACTGGCGGAGGCATCTGATGTAAATCCTGTTGTGCGACGTGACCTCCATCGGCCGCGCCGGCTAGTTTCCCGGAGGCTGGATGATGACAGTCGTCGTCCCGGTGAAGGCGAGCGATGCACTCGGCCAGACGGAGGCGTCAAACTACGATCGGAAGCGGGGGAACTGCTACGGCGATTCTGTCGCCATGAGCTACTCCTGAAATAGGCGGGCCGATGATCGCTGTTGTGACCAATGGCCGCTGGAGGAAACGCTGTTGGGGAATCATACCGTGAGGTCCGCTCTCTCTGTCAACGACAGAACCGAGCTATATGCCCGGCGACGCCGCAACGGTAACACACAGGGGATTGGCGGCACGCATTCCCAGTCAAAAAATCCAATAGCTGTTGGCTATGCAGAAATTTGGCCTATTGGCTTGAAGGTCTGTTGGCTTGTGTGCTTGTTGGCTTGTTGTTCTGTTGGCTTGTTCTGTTGGCTTGTTGGAGGTTGTGGCTTAAGCCTAAATCTGCAGTCTGCATACACAACATCTCTGTTTTGCCAGAGTGCTTAGTAAAAAATGTATTTCCAGAAATTTTAGAAATTATTTTTATTTTTGTGGTCATGCCGTAGTTGCTGTTTCGTTGAGGCAGGCAAGAGGTCGAAGGGGAGTGTGGCAGGGATCTTCGGACACCAGCAGAAAGGACATGCGAGGGAATAACATTTAGCAAACACACTTTAATTGCATACTAATACTAATTGCATAATAATACTTTAATTGCATACTGCGCCTGTTTGTGTTCCTCTTCTGTGTCCCGTTTGTTTGCGCTGCCAATTTTCAGTATGAACCTATACCAACTTGCCCGCCTTTCAACACTTCAACACTTCTGAAGAAAACCCCTGAGGTGCAGCGATGACGTAAGGGTAGAATATCAGCCTCGCGTGCAAGAGGTGCGTCCGTGGTTCGAATCTCGTGGTAACGCAGAATTCCCCACCGGATTTTTTTTAAATCTGCGTAATGAGCATGAAATAGGCCCCACTGCCCAAAACCGCTGCCTGCGAGAAGCACGCGTTTACTTGCGCCGCAAATCTCCAAGCTTCTGCGCAAGGTGCTTCCTGACATCTTTCAGGCGCTTCTTCTGTTCTTCCTCTGATGTATCACCCAGGTATATTCTGAACAAAGCTGCAAACAAAAAGCAAGTAGGAAAATCAATCACTCAAAATGAAATACTCAAAGCAGAGTCAGTTACCCTAAGACTGCGCTGGCTTCATTCACAACTGAGCGGGGCGACAACTTCATGAAGCAACTGCCCTCAGCTGCAGGCAAGTCCAACATGTCTTCCACTCACATAAGGTTCTTAAGACACGCTGCCACTCCAGCAGTTTCTACTGAGTGACCAATATAAGATCACTGACAAACTATGACAAAGCACTTTAACCACACTACGCCTAATATAGTCTCAACAAGGCGGTGTTTGCAAAGCCCATTATTATGAACCAAGCCTCGTTGAGTCGATACACCATTTGCCTCATCTACGTGAATGTCACCTTCAACAGAAGCTACAGAGTAACAAATGAGTATTTGTTTACAACAACAGCATAAATATCGAGATGGGCAAGGGAATGGCCCCAACCTACACTAATGTCCTAGCAACTCAGTCCATGGCATCGCCTACCAGGCATACCAAAGGTATGCAGAGTATGCCATACGAAAGCACTCAGAGGTGGCATAAATTACTGGTGTAGTGAACCATTCAAGCATCAAGTTAAAGTGAAAGAAATAAACAAGTTCCAAGATGCTACAACTATAACTGCTCATGACATGCATATTTACTGCGTTGCACACCTTTCAAAGAAGCCACCTTTCGCGGTGTCAAGGGAGGTTTTGGTTCCGTTTGGCCCAGTGATCGTGATTTGTTAGAAAGCTTCCCGGTCACACTACGGCCCTTCAATTCCTCGGGTGTCCAATACACCATTGTCGCCATCCTACAAAACAATGAGTCTGTGCTTGCTCGAAAAAGTGCTCCCCAAGGCTCCTTCTCCAGCCATTTCTCATTGCGTGCATAGATCTGTAACATTAATTAAAGACTGCATTAGACATATTTGCACCAAGACAGCAGACAATGCGCACAGCCATACACACTTGCCTGGTTCAGCCAGCAGCCACCAGGTGGCAAAAGCTTGCCAAAATTCATGACAATGCAAGGAGAGTTAAATTTATTTTTGAAAAGATAACTTAATAAAATAGCTTTGTTACAACTTGGAATATAATCACTGGTATTTCTTCAGGCTTTTCCTTGGGAATGCATGTAGCGAGAGGTTAAATGGGGGAAGGCTTATTTGGCTTTAATAGCCTACATACAAGCTTGTCATTCCCCGTCAACAGCTTAGCACCAACATGTTCGGTGACCACCTATGACACTTAAGTTCCCTTTGTCAAGATAGTTTTAAAAAGTGACTTTCACCCTAATGATAGTGTATTTTTTGGCAATGTATACTAACCAGCAAATCATTCAATGAGAAGAGCCATATTACACAGCAGCACCAGTGAGCAGCCTGCAGAAACGCAATGCTTTATAAGTCTGAAGAATACTTCTAAACTGCAGTCTACACAACCCAGTGAAGATTTGCAATTTTTCTTGCGCCACAACGCTGTTTCATATGAACAAAAGCAGCTGCCATGCCATGCATGCAAGTACCTTTCCGTCATCTCGCGCACTGCCGATCACAGTCTGCAGGCCTTCGAGCATTTCTCCATTGTTTTCCAGTGGAGTCAGAACGTCTCCTAGCACACAAACCATTTATAATGAATAAGAATTGAAGCTTACATCTTTAATGTAGTGCAATTACACACAAACATATGACAAGCACATTCGCTGCAGTTTTAAACAACTTACAAAGCCACACAACAAAGTGGTAATACAGAAAAATGTGCACTACTATACATTTTGCATTTCATTAAACTGTCCTCTGCCCATTGACAAAGCAATACAGAAGCCTATTCAGGCATGTAAGGATCGAGCACGTTTCGCCCACTTGGAATTACAAACGTAAGATGCCTACTCCTGACCAGTAGTGGCCAAGACAGCCCTGACCTTCGATGCCTTTGCATCTGCTGATTACTATATGGCGCTCACTTTGCATGCAGCCTTGATCTGCTGGCAGATTAGCGTTATATATATAATCTGTATTGCAGAAGGGTTAAGCAATGATTCCAGGTATTTGTTCCTTCAGCTCTGTGTCAAATAACTATATCAAGGCTTGTCAAAGCTTTTAATTAAAGCACATAACGTAACTTTCATAACGCTACTTCAAAAATAATGTTACGCGATTTTCTATCGGCCAGGGCATGCATTCAGGCAAGCGTACGGTTCAAGCGCCGCCCAGACGATGGCGTCCGAGAAGGCTTCGTGCCGACGCAGCAGAGAGAGGAGCGTCTGAACAGGCATGAGGTGCCAGGAAGAATGAATGTTTATTCACATTGAACGCGTGCCTCTAAGCTCGCGCTAGCGATACCGAAGCGACGCGCCCGGCGTTTTATTTGGACAGAACACGCGAAGTGACGCAGACGAGAGGCCACAGAAAAGTGCATTTTCAGGAGATTATTCGGGCGCTTCCACCTAAGGCAGTGGCACAAAACAGTCTCCTAAATCATCGTCATCTTCTTCGCATATTTGCTTTGATATGTTCATAGCAACAACATTGTAAGCCGTGCATGCTTGCACGAAAGTGCACACCTTAGATGCGCATGCGAGACCAAAACTGAAATCACCCGCAAACAGACTACTTAGGGTAGTAAGGCATGTGCAGAAGCTCTGCCCACGTAGCTTTGGCTGCGCTGTCACAGACAGTTGTCGCAAGGCATAGACCAAAATTAATTACAACACTAACCACTGTAGAAGTGACATTTACAGTAACACTCATTTACTCAAGTTCCATAAAAAGTGCATAAAAACAGCATGTTAGGACTTTTCATACCTAACTCATCTGGCTCCGGTGATGTGGGGCTGCTGCACAGAAGTAGATCTTGAGATGCTGCAATGAAGAGTGTGTGTAAAATTTCTACCCACCCAACTAATTGATCAGTTCTATTTAAGAAGCAGAACTGAGGTATACATTGTAATTAAATTGGCCCAACTTTATCTCACAAAAGATGACTTTGTGACCATCACCTTTCATTCCAATTTGCCTAAAACCTATAGCGGACAAATGCCCAAAATAGTTGGAAAAGCCACAGTTTAAGAAGCAATGGTTACACTTGCACTTCATTTTATTAAACTTCCACGACCACTACACAGAAAAAACAGCCTGTTTGAGGAAACATTTCATACCAAATTCATTTGGCTCCATTGATGCAGTGCTGCTCAGCATCAGATCTTGAGATGCTGCAATGAAGAAATTTTAGTACACTTTCTGCCAATTGAACTGATTAGTTCTATTTAACAGGGTGGTATATATCGCAACATCTATTCTAAAAGTGCTCCAATAAAACTATGAAATGTTCATGTATGACCATACAAGGGTCTGGGAATGACAGAGACAACGTTGCTACAGTTGCCGCCATAATTGCACCATCAAGGTTCGCATAGAACTAACACATTTTTGGAAATCATTTTCTCACAAAACTTACCGTCTAATGTTGGATTTTGGCAGACTGTATCACTCATTTTGAGTCACGCCACTCATTGTGTTTTCTGCCTGCTTGGCTTCCAGTGATCAGATCAAACCATTTCTCATACATGCGATGTATATATTTCTTTTTATCTCTTCGGGTAAAGTTTTAGATATCTCGAAATCTTGACTGAGAGTTTAACAAAAACTGCCACCGGACCATTTCACAATGTTCAAGCAAGGCGGCCGTAACTCGACAAAGTAGACACTCTCCGAATGCGAAGTCGAAACCTATTGGCAGAGCTTTGTCAAGGAACTGTGTACCTTATCATGTGATGCGATAAAGATGCAGAGGCAGACCTTGGAAAATAGCACACCTGATGCAATTCACTCTGTTTACTTTATTTATGCAACACACATGACAGAGATATTTTTCGTTGGCTGTGTGGTGTGGTGAGAATAACGCTGCCAAAGCAAAAGAAGTCATTAACACTGCAAAGGAAGGTATCCCTAAACAAAGAGGTGCATTCAAGGCTTAAATTTTTCACGCGTCAAAGCAGCGCTCCTCAAGTGATTGCACCGTTTGTAGAGCAGCCTTTCAGTCACCACAACATTGATAGAGGAGGCTGACGCTTTGGACTGTGAGGTGGGCAACGCCGATTTCACTAGCAACATTGCTCAGTATGGAAATTTCATCCAGTGAAAAATCATCGGGACAAAGCCAGCTCTCGGTTAAAGTGGAAGTGTAGCTGCAGCTACGGAAGGGACGTTGACATCAGCCGAAAACCAGAAACATGTTTTGTTTACTGCAACAACGGGAAGGCTCGGTGCATGCGTTGTATGAAACAACTTTAGGCCAAGCTGCTTGGTCCAAGTGTTGTCCGCAAAGCAGGCCAGCCTTAGTCAGTGTTTCAGCACTAAATAAAAAAGCTGTGTCAGAAAATGCAGCTGGTTGAAACCTCTGGTATGCTTCCGTTTCTTCTTTAAAACCTTTATGAAGAGCCAGCGTAGACGCTCTGCTACACTTATCTCAAAAATCCACTTGCCTCCAATTTTTTCTCCGGTTTTTGCTACTTCAAGTTAGCGAGATATTTCTGTACTTCTACAAAGACTGCAGCATGCCGAACAAAAAGCTGTGAGCACTAAAAATATGTAAGCAAGTGCTCCGCCGAGTGTTAAAGGTAATGCAGGCGACTATATTGGTGAGGCTAAGTGAGCACAAACTAAAATTTTGGACAGCAACAGTGATAATCTTCACATGTGTCCATAAGAAATAGGCAAATATGTGAGAGGAAACTCACCATTTTGCTCTGGCAGAGGCAGTTCTGTGGGGCTACGTGAAGCCACAGACGTTCTGAGAACTGAAAACAATGCATGAAAAATTGTGGGTGAGTTGTGTCAACATGCACAAGCTAAAGAATATTCCACAAAAAAGGTCACATAGCGTGCACCTAGAAACAGCATCATGCCGCATAACAAAAAAAAATCTTTGAGGTAGTGCAGCATGAACATAACATTTCCCTTTTAAATTAGTTGTTTTAACGAAGCTGACAAACATGACTAAAATAATACGGCCTCATCAATGAAGTATTCTATTACCAGATGGCAATAAAGTGGCCGGACTGGAACACAGACCGCACACTGCCATGTTGTAATTGTTATGGCCTGCTATCAATGTACTCTTTTTGCAAAACATATTTGTGGCTTATAAGTGTAGAGGCCTGGGCTAGTTGGTTAGTGTTCATAATTGCAGGGTTTTGCAGCGCGCGAACATAGGAAAAAGGACAGAGTAGACAGAGTTTCTTTTCCAGAACACTATCTAGCTCAGCAAATACTGTGTAGATGAGCACACCAGAAGGTAACTGACTTTTGCAGCACCTTCTCCAATGACTGTCACCAGCTCACAACAGTCAACTCATGCATATTCTCAAGTAACTGAATGCAAGCAGCTTTTTGTTACATTAAAAGTGCATTTTTCGGGACACATAGTGTATCTGACGGAGCATGCAACTTAGAATACATTGCATTCAGAACCTATACTCATCTCTGCATGCACACTAATAAGGCAAAAATTGTATAGATTGTCTATTCACGAATACAAATGAAGTAATCAACTTAGTACCAGTCGCATAGGTTAATATACAGATGATGCTATATGTTCTGAAATAAATCTAACTAAACAGCCTTACTGTGCTGCCTGGGCACAAGCGACCCAGATGCAGTAAGGGCTGCAGTGGTTGCACTGGATCCTGAATACGAAATTATACAAGGATACTGATCAGTCTTTCATGTAAACAGCATTTTCACTGCACATCACACGAACATCTTGAGTCAATAACAACACAGTCAAAGCAGTCTTTCTGAACAGTGAGTTAACTTACAGCAGCAGCTGCCTAGGATTTTCTCAGACTGATATGACGTTCTAAAGCTAATGGTCATTAAAGGGACCGACAACTGATTTTTCTCGACCCAGTTTTTTACGGCGCGACAGGAAGCTCACCCTTCGTAGCGTTTGTAGCTGCAGTGGTTTATCCGAAAAGCACATAGTTATTTTATAAACAGTATTTTTCGATCTGAAAGGCTCCAAACACGCATGGAGGCTTGCTCCAGCAAAGCTGATAATTGATAGCGATGCCGCTAGCCCTTGTGAAAGCTGTCGTTGTTCTCCTTTCGCAGGAGTTACTGTAACTATGCTTAACCACCTTTATTTTGAGCTTTCCAACCATTTTTGAAAATAGCAAGCTGTTACAATGAGATGTGTGGCTTTATACACCTTCCCGTTATTTGTACAGCGTTGTGTGCGCCTGCGCCCAAGGTTGCCTGCGCCTGTGTAATGGATGGCTTGTCCCGTCGTCGTTACTCTCTCGATACACGAGCCAAGCCAAGTAATCGAAAACGTAACTGTGCATATGCACGGCCGCACCGAGTAGCAGCGTGCGTCATTTCTGAGACGAAGTGTAGGTAGCAAAACTATGTCGCTCCAAAATCTTAGCGACCTGGCAACTGCGCGCACGGTTGCATGAGCGCGCTGAAAAGTTGCTCAAGACGCGCTGTCGAGCATGGGATCATCACGTCACGCGAAGGCAGCGCCACTTTAATGCATACTACTAACGCAGGCTTATACGTACATTATTATGGAGCAATACATTTTAATATAAAGAAACGAACAATATTTCAATACTACCAAAAAAATCGTCGACCGCGTACAGCAATCAACGGTCACGTGGCCGTCTTCATCGGATGATTCATGTTTTTGTCGCCAGAGGCCCCACATGTCATTTTGCGCGACTTTGAATTAAAAAATAAAAATATAAATCCATCTCTCACGAAAAAAACAGGGTTGGTTTGAGTCAGTGCAACGGACAATCTTTACATCAGCGGAGTCAACTAATTTCATATTCTGGGCAGTTGTCGGTCCCTTAAAGGATAAAGAACAGATTTCCAAGAGAAGCAGGGGGAGGGGGAGGTTATCTGGGCAGAGAGGATCATGAAGGTTGTGGGGGGAAGTGGCTGCAACTTGCACAACATTGGCTTAATTAGTGAAATATGGTAGAGGCCTTTGCCTTGGGGGGCACAGTCAAGGTGACTATGTGTATCCCAGGCATTAACAGTTATGCAAGGGTATAATTGGTGTGCAGCGATTTGTTGCAAGAAGCCACAAAAAAACACTGGTGGACTTCTTGAAACTCTGCGCTATATATGGGTGAATGAATGACGATTTCACATTTTCCTCCATATAGCGTACAGAGAAACGATTAGCCAAGGAACCGTCAACTCTTCATTTCTTAGAAACGTTTGCATGATTAGCATCATGACATCAAATAATGTGGGCCAATGCAAGTCTTTGCTGAACTGTAATAAACAAGCCCAATAACACTTTTCCATGCAATCATTGAATGACCTTGCAAGTGGAGTTCATTGCATCAGCTACAGATTGCCGCAAAAATTTTTCAAATTCGTCAAGCACGAGCAATGAAAATTGGTTGTATGCTGACTATACGACAATTCATAAGACACGGGCAAGCACAAATTTTCAACTGTCATTTTTCTTCGCTGTCAATGTACCTGCAATTCACTCACATGTTAATAGCACTATGTTAACAGTATTTTAGCTCACATGTCAACAGTATTGAGCGAAGTAGAGGCCTAATTACAATAGCTGTCGACCTAGACGCTTTTCTCGCGTGGTGGCAGCCTGCTCAGGCTTGTGTGTGCATTCATTGTGATACTGTACATCACGACTGTCGGTTGTTTTGGCGATAGTGCATGTGGTGTCCATGAGCTCCGATTGTTCAGCTTTTGATGTAATGTCAGCGTTGCACATGGCGGCGATCGCGAGGCAGCGTTGCTACTGGTACGTGCGTTCCTTGACAGTGCGGACACAGCACGGTCACTTTTAGTGAGACTTGTCATGCTTGGTTCAGTTGTTACCTTGGGCTGCAAGCGTGAAGGGTAGTCTGCTAAAACTGAGGCTACTGAATCTTTCCTGAGCCGCCGCTACTTATATTCTATAAAATCTTCTAGTCGTAAATGAAGGCTACATATTCTAGAGTACTTTGAAGGTGTAATGCGAGACCTACTAACCCGCCCAATTACTGCAAGCCACCTCTTGCAAACACCAGCGGCAGCTGGAATTTCATGGATTGACAGCCGAACATAGATGCCTCACCAAATGCGAAAATTGAGCGTCAGCAGCATCCAGTGGCGTCCCGCGTTGGTGGAATCAACCCGAGTGATGCCATAAACCATCATTATGTGATTATGTCACCAATCACAAAATTGTGACATCATCGTGATGTCACATAGCATGACATCATCATAATATATTTTCGCTTGGTCAAAATGGGCCAATCATGGAGGTAGTGCATAACCAGCTGAGATGCAGAAAGCTTGCAGTGCCTTCGATCCTTGAGGCAGTAAGAAAACCACGTTAGGGGCATAAATATCTCGGAGGGAGGCAGGAGATGTTCAATACATTGACTGGGAAGAAATAGAAGATAATGGCTTTCGCTTTTCAGTCGTCTTAGGTGAATGCATTAGGGGCCGTGTGAATTTATTTTCTTTATCAATAAAGGGAAATAAAAAAAGAAGATAATCGTGATTTCTTTCCCATTTGCAGAGTGCACCAACAGTGCATACTGAGGCATGAGAATGACGTGGTTGCAATAGCCTGAAATAGACAATAAATCGTGAATACTGTACTATCAAACTCCAATGCAAGTATCGAATCGGCCGCCTGGCCTAGAGTGCCTGCAGAATACGTACAGTGGGGATGGAAAGAAACGCGAACATGCGGCATCTACATTCTTTGCCGTTCTGCATGTATTGTCAAGTGATTGTAGCATGGGTGTGATAAAAACAGCGCACCGATAGGTTCGCGTTTTTTCTTAACGGAGTGTCTAGCGTTACATCTAGACGTAATGATAGGAGCCATTACAGTTACGTCTAGATGTAAGAATAACAGAGTTACGTCCAGTGTGGCAACAATACAGCTGTAGCCTGTTAGATCACCTGATCCGATCTGTTCTAGTGGCGCAACAGGCTAACGTGTCATGCTCGGAAAGAACGAGGTCGTTGGTTCCAACTTCACTGCTATTCCGCTTTTTTTTTCAAAGTAATATTGTAACGATACAGTAATGCTCCAAGGGCACCGTTACATTCTTTGTTGTATGGAAATTTCCTTGGTGGCAGCGGCGGACGCCCCAGTGCATGTCGCTCACGCTGCGTACACAAGCCACTCGAGCAAAATTATGGGAGCGACGAAGGCGCACGCGAAGAGACAGCGTCCCAGAGACACGAACCAACCACTAACACTGAGAACACGAAATTGAACAACATATTTAGCTTACCTTTTGCTCCTACACTTGATAACGAGTGGGAAGATACAGGAGCTTCAGCCCCCACCACCACGTCCAAGTTTCTGGCATAAATAATCCTGCTCTCTGAAACAGTAATTACAGTACTGTCAAGTATGACACTGTGTAGAGATAACTTGTACATTTGCCATCAAGAATGCCCAAGACAACGTACCAGCATTCTTTATATTTTCTGTTCACCACTTTGAAGAATCAATCACTTTTCTCGAGTAAGCTTTGGGCCACATTTCTGTTACTTTATGAATTCCACAGCAGAACAGTCCTTTCAGAATAATTTTTTGCTTATCTTCCTGTTTAATAAAACTTCTTGCTAGGTTAGCTGATTGATAAGACTGCAGACTTATAAAATGGGCTACACTACAATAAGCAGTTGCAGTAGTGGTGAAATAGCAGTCTGCGCCTTTAATCCAATGCTGCTGGGCTCTATTCTTAGTGCTGCCACAAACAGGTCAGTTTTTAATGATGCAGAGGGCCTCCCAACTGGGTAATCAGTAGTTTAAGGGCTCTCATCTTGAAATAATGCAACAAAAGGCCACTGAAAGTCCATGGGCGTGCACTGTTCACCACAGACTTAGTGAAATAGTTCAGTATCCGATTATCTCAAGAGAGGGGGGGGGGAGAATGCTGCTGCTGTGTGCCTTCTAGTACTCATCAGCATCAGTTGATATTTTTTCCTGACAGCTTACAACGCCTCATAATGCACATGCAGGGACGTGTCGCATTCATAGTCATGATGACATGTCAAGCGACCTTGAGACAAATGTGTAAACTGGCTGTGCCTACCGTGCACAACATGCTGATTATACCTTAGACATGTGGAGGACACTCACCAGTACTCTTCTATCCGCTGTCCTTTCCATCTTTCTTTCCCTTTCCCCTCCCCTTAATGTAGGGTAGCAAACCGGATGCTACAATTCTGGTTAACCTCCCCGCCTTTCTCTCCTTTTATTATCTCTCTCTCTCTCTCTCACCAGTAGCAAAAACTTTTGAGGCAAGAGCCTCTTGAAGTTTCACATTCAGCTGAAGTGCTTGTTGGAGATCTTCGGCCTTTTTTAGCTTTGCCTCTTGCAGCTGCAGCTGCCCCTTTAAATGCTCATTCTCTAGCTGAAGTGTTTCAATTTCAGTTGACATGTCCTTGCAGCTCTCGACAAAACTCGCTGAATCCTAGCTTCCTTCAATAACACCCACAAGTTCCAGTTCCCGTTTACTCTGCGCCTGGAACTTTACTTGATGGTGCGGCCTGCAGATGTGATCACACACACAAAAAAAAACACTTATTGCTGGTGTGGTGCATAAACACCATAAGAGTTACATCTTAGTAATGTATCACATTAAGAAGGCAAGCCTTTGGATTCAAACATGCTTCCCAATAGCAGGTAAGCTTCTGTCATCATTTTAAAATTCCATGTGGCTTCCTTAATCGACAGCAAAGGCGTGTTTCAGCTGCATACTCAATTTGTCACTGTGCCTCCTGGCCAGCCCTAGCCCTGGTTCTTTTTGATGTCCATGATGAAAATAGAATGAGTTTGGCAACTATACCTTTGACTTCGTCCTCTTTTTTCCTGTTCCTTCGGACAAGTTCACAGCTTTCCGAGGCCTCTTGCTAATATACAAGTCCATTTCCTCCTGGGTTTCTGCACAGACCATAAGACTTGACACAGAAAGCACAAGAAGGCAACAATATTCTTCCACAGACATAAGAGTGGGATTGTCAAGCGCATGAGTAACTATATGAGTGTGTATGGGCATTATAAGTTATTTAATATAGTATTTGTGTCATTCAGAGTGCTTATGTTCTCGACAACACTGATGTGTTGGCTCGCCGTGCTCGTTATTGAGTGTGTCTCAACCGCCAGATTGGTCGCTGCTTTTTTTTTGCTCTGTACGCTTGTGTGTTCTGCTTTTTTTTATTTTTCATTTCCTCGTGGTGATTTTGGTTTTAGGTTTTTCACTTATCATTCCGTAACAAGTCCCGTAGCACTTCTTCTGTCTGTGTGTGTGTGTGTGTGTGTGTGTGTGTGTGTGTGTGTGTGTGTGTGTGTGTGTGTGTGTGTGTAGAATGACGAGGGATGGGGGGTTTGCCGAGCTAGTGTTTTTGTGCTTTTCATCGTGAAAATCTGTTTCGTTGTTACTAATCACGGCGGAACAAGCATGTAGTCACAGCACACTCCGAAACGTGTAAACACAACCGCCACAACCGCAAAATGGCAGCCAAATAAAGCAGTTTTCACGTTGGCACAGTTTCGCTGCTCAACAACTTCAAAACTAATCATGCATTTATCACTACGTATAAACAGTTCATTGAAATGTTTAAACGAAAACAACACACAAACGTGTGCTTTTAAGTGGATTTATATTATTTCACTTACGATGCCATGAAAACGAAAATAAAGATTTGCAGCGCCACAGAACTTTTGTGAGAAACACTTGAATCACTCAACGGCCGTTGAAAACTGCCGTGTGGCAGCGCCAACTCCATTGAGTTCGACAGAGTTGTAGCGTTTCGATGGCCATTGCCTCAATGTCCTTTCAAACCTGCCTGTGTGACACAGGTATTAGAGATCTAAGTGGGGGATATGAGAAGCACAGTTACACCAAATGATCCGCTTTTCTCATGAGCGTCCCACTGAACCATTTCAGGTAGTCTTCCATAGGCACTGAATTTTTTACTGTCTTACCTTAACAGGTATAAGTTGACGATACTTCATGCCTAGCTGTGATATTAGGGATGCTGCCTGTATCATATTTCCACAGTTAAGCACTATGAATGTTTATTATGAAATGGCTTTTATATTTCAGTTATAATTGCTTTTCTTTTCTAGGCCTCCCTATTTTTATTGTTTCTACTATTATTAATTGGCAGGTAATGAGACCTATGAGTGGCAATATCGTGAATAGCAGCAGTGTCCTGCGACGATTTGTGTAACTGTACTGCCATGCGCTCGTGTTTCTTATTTTGGTGTATTTTGGTTTAAAACACAAAAAACTGCTAGCACCGCTGAGCGCAAGCTGAGATCGTCTCGGATTGTGTGCGCTCCTCGCACTTTCACCTCAGACGCTGAGGAAGGGTATTCAGAGAGCTATACTGATGAGCCTACGAACGTGTTCATTGTAGGCTCGTGCACAACTTCAACACCACAACTAAATTTTGTGCAGCTTGTCACGGTGTACACATTCTTTGCTTCAACGCCACGTGGAGATACATGGCGGAAGTTGCTCGACTAGGCTAGTAAACTTTCACTATAAAATGACAAGCAAGGAGCACTGTTAGCGAAGTGTATATAGAGCTGCCCTGTTAAGCAGCTAAAATAAATCCTAAGAAGTTTTTAGGAAGTAAATTAATGTACTTTGAGCAAGAAGGACAACACTTTTGATATATTAACAGACATTTCATTAAAATGAAATGAAATTGGTCACATTTAAAAAATTTTCAACTGGCCTCTCTTTGTGCATCGGCTCTCACTACTACATTATGGGGGTCTATAACAATAAATTTGCGAATATATCGAAGAATCTTAAGATAAATTGGCAAGTATTGTATCAGAAATTGTTGCGGTTTGCGGTAGTATTTTGTATCCGTACGCCCAATACTTCTTGCCTGAGTATCTTGTATAGTATCACGAAACAAATTGAATGTATGCTTGCTCAGCCCTACATGGTATGAAGGGGGAGGAAGCGCGAAACGGACGTTGTGCAGACAAATGACAGGCGCGATAACGATTGCGTCTGTCTGCCACATTGAACTGACTACTGGACTATTTTCAACTATGCCGTTACATTTTGATGTGTTTGCAGTTCTCCAAAACGAAAAGCTAAGGGGGTATGCACTTGATGTCATCCGCGAGGAGCGCTAGCGACGGGGTCGGCATTTTGAAGGTCCGCGCACTTGCTACACGCTCGAAAAACTCACTGCTCGCGCTGTGCTCGAGATCCGAACGCTGACTTGGATGACTAGAGACGACCTGAATAACTTCTGCACGTCGACTCATGGATAGCACGGACGGGGCACGACCGGACCTTCAAAATGGTGCAGTGACGGTGTTGCTGTCTTGTGGATGAAGGTGTCACACGGATCTTAATCGCAGTCAGGCCCAATCGGGATCTAGACGATCACAACTAGGCTGACGTTTTGCGCCAAATTCTATACGGATTACTTTCAACAGTGTGAGATCAACCATTGTTGATTGCAATTCAACAAAATTCGATCCGCGTCGGCCCTGATCATGATCAAACGTGTTGTTGCCCATGTGTCTGCCTATATATCCATCACATTTTTTGCCACTGAGTATACCGCAGGAATAAGGCACGCAGTGATGGAAGCGGCATTTTGCTTTTTGGAGCAGACTCTGGAGCACAAAAAATGATGCTTTGGAGCAGCCTTAAGTGTTTTCAGAGCAGGTGGCAAAATATTTTTAACGACTTCTGGAGTCTGAAGCATTATTAAGCACCTCATAAATGTTAATATTTGTATTAAGTGTATTGCACATGCAATAATTGCTGCAAATTACAAGAAGCAAATAAAACAGATGGATAGTCACCGAACACTTAGTAAATTGAGCGACAAATATGTAAGGTACTTGTACTTGTAACACCAGATTGTAAAAGTAGCCACAACAACATGTAACCATCGCCAAAGCAGCAGTTTATGATCAGTACCAGATCATAGCAATATGTCATTTTCATACTTCACCAAAATAGTCAGCATGTAAAATTTCAAAAAAACAAACAAGCAAAAAAAGCAGCTAAATGGGCACTTAAAATGCCAGTTCTTATGGCATGACAAATGAGGCCAAAGCTGATTAAGTGATAAATGTAATCATCAGGGTCATCACAGCAGAAGTTAGCAATCAGTATATCACACTAACCTCACACACAATTCAACAAAACAGCCTGATTGTCAGGTACAAACATACAGCTAAATCAGACATATATAGTGTCAGTACTTGAGCTATCGTCCATATTCTAGTATGCAGCTAGTAAGCAAGCTGCATATTAGCATACTTGGGTAATAATATATAAAGCTTGTTTTTGGTTGATGGTTTTCAGTTTGTCAATGCCATTTCAGAGCAGGTTCGGAGCAATCACTAGCAAATATTACACATTGGAGCAGCATTTCTTTTTCGGAGCGGTTTGGAGCAGCACTTCCATCACTGGGCACATAGCCAGGAGGGGGGGGGGAGGCGAAAAAAATTTCTGGCTACGTGCCTGACAAGAATTTAGGAACCACTGACCTGTCATGTGGAGCACTTTGGCCTTGTAGTAGCCGCCGTCAACAGTGGCATTGCCGTTCCACCATACATCGTACGAATGCGTGGCATCGAAGTCGGCAACGTTTTTTGGTTGAAACCCTTCCACAGTAACGTGTTCGACTACCTCTGTGGCCGAGTCAACCTCGTATTGGACGAACACAAGCATTTTGTCACAGAAAGCGTGTGAACAAATGTCGGAGTACGGCCGGAACACGTGAAAGTGAAAGACAACAGGCGCATACGATTACGGATACGACTTGTGGTGGTCGCTGATGGCTAGTCTCCCACATGTGCGCACTGTGTGTGATGGCCTGGCGGCATTCGCCACTTTCCTGCTTCCTATCCGTTCGCCTCGCTACAAGAAATATATTTTTTCTCTAGAACATATATAATGACACTGAACGGTAGGAATGGACACTGTGTAGACACAAAGGAGGAAAATGGCATGAATAAGGAGTTGACGGCGTTCGCCACGTTCATGGATTGCGTAGCTGCCTGTCGTTCACTTTCATTATCATGGAAAATTTAGAGGATTGCGATAAGCAATACATTAATGAAGGTAATGTTGAGGGCTCGTTTCTTTGTTTGGAAAACCAGCAGATGATAAAGCCAAGGACGTTAACTATAAACTACAATGCACTTCGAAAAGTGCATTGTAGTGATTACGACATAGAATAAAATGAAGAAAGTAAAGTGGACGATAAGAGAACTTGCCGCCGGTGGCGACCGAACTTGCATGTTGCTTTTTCATCCTGTTTACTTTCTACAAATCTTTCACAATCAATACAATACTGCATTTGAAACAGTGCCATTAACGTACCCGTATGTATACCTTCCGTGGTATCATTATCTGCTGGTTTTCAATAAAAATACATCCAGAACTAATTAACGGATCAGGAAAACAAGGAAAGTTAGGGGATGGAATTTGTAGTATATAGTGCGTAAAATCTAAAGAAAGTGAAGTGGATGAAATAACGTCGACTTTACTTTCTTCAGATCTTACGCTATATATCAGGGGCGTAGCCAAGGGGGGGGGGGGGGTTCAACCCCCCCCCGAAATTTTTCAATTTTGCTTGCGCATATATACACGCACAGATACAAACGCACGCACGAACATACATAGAGTATGGTTGAACCCCCCCTCCCCCCCGAAAAAAATTCCTGGCTACGCCCCTGCTATATATAGTAACTACAAATCACATGCCCTATACTTTCCTTGGGTTTCTGGTCCGTTAGTTCTAATTAGTTTGTGTCTAATAATTAAGGAAAAATCGCGAGCCCTTGAAATCCTCCTTCTTTCGTTCAGAAATACTACAAGGCAACTTCCGCGCGCTACAATTGGACCTCAAGATATCCGCAGAAGGTGGTTCATTAATGCAACGACGATAGCAAAAAAAAAACTGCAAAGAAAAACAGCATCAACACGTGCGTTCTTTATGCTTTATGCACCTAGCTGAACTAAGCTCTGCAGTGCTACTGAAATTCGGCAGTTGTTGCAGTTGTTCACGACTTGAATGTAATGCAATATGACAGATGAGTGGGCGAGTTGGTTTGGGTTCATACTGATGCGAAAAGGCAGCGCGTCATAAACGAATACAAAGGAGGAGACGACGACAGCTAGATATAGAGCATGTTCTATAGTCATACCCGCGTCCATCGATTATTAGTTTTTGGCGCTGCCCTTCTACATCAGTGTGAATGTACTGTCTGGTGTCATTTCGAAACATGTATTCGTGGAATTATGTCAATTTGAACGGCTGGGTACGACGTACCCACTCTTCATGCGCATTTTTTAGACGGGAATGCATGCACAAGGTGTGAAAGCAAGCTCGTGTACAAACAACAACGGCGAACAAAATCGAACTACCGCTCAATAACTCAATTTGTGTGAAAGCGTTTTAACGCGTCTTTCCTGTCTCTGTATCACACGGGACACGTCAAATGCAATGAACACAGAATGAAATAAATGGTAGCAATGTGAAAATGGGCAAAAGCCTAATTTATCTTGAAAGACGCTATAAATAAAGAGCTTGTTTGTTCGCATCAAAACGGCGAAAAAATCGATAGAGAGTCATGTGTAGAGGGTGTTCAGTCTTTCGCCGTTGTTGAGACTGCACAAAAACCCCAACAAATTTCACGTTTTGTCAGTATTCACTCATGCAGAGGATATCTGTGTCGCTTTAGAAGCTCTACATGATGAAACAGTGAAAGGGAAAGCACTCAACAAATTTTGTACACGTCAGCACGCCACCAGGCTGTGACCAACCAATTAACATTCCAACTCATTTATTCATCCATTCCACTAAGCCCACTTCGCGCCCATTCATCCAGAGTCGTGTAGTGTTTTCCCGTTTTCCCTCCACGTGTAGTAATGAGGACGTGCCTATTTCTGTTTTCTCCCGTCTGATAGAGTCAATGAAGTGTCGTACTACGTGAACTATTCTAGAACACTGTAGTCGTACTGCAGTATTAGAGTCGTATTGTAAACTGGCAATGCCGGCTGCGCCAAGCGGTTTTGTGGTGAAGTGGTGATCGCAAGGATGTCGCAAACGCCGTCAAAACGTTACCGGCAGTACCTGCAGCCTGGATCGAGCGCCCAGGTTCCGAGGCAAACTCGGAAATATGTGTCGAAAAGAACCACACTCGCTGCCACTGCGACCAAGGTATGTACCCTACGCATATTATTGGCGGCTTATTATCTGATTGGGTGAAGTCGAAGGCACACAAGCGGTTTGCAAGCTGCTTGCGGCGCATCTGCATGTTACAAAGGGGAAGTTTACCCGTGATCAAACATTTATGCGCCGTCGGAGGCGGTGTGTGTGTGTATCCTCGCCGCGCCCGGCAAGCCAGCTGACAGCTGTGGCACGGCGAGGTGGCGTACATCGGCAGTGTCTATACTCACGGCAGCCGTGAGCTTTCTCGTACTGAATTTCACCCAGTTGTCGTCTGCCAACGGCTGGTTGTCTATATAGATGTAGGTCCTGAGATCGTTATCGTTGGCTGGCTCACACACGAACAAGGGGACGAAGCTTAGAGGCATGTGTCCCAAAGTATAAAACCAGGCCCGTAGCCAAAAGAGGGGGGGGGGGTGGCATTGCTCTGAATGTTTTACTTGTCACATGATCCAAACTTTATAATGTCCTGCAAAGAAGCGGGCATAAACAGCCCCTTGTGAAATGGCTGCCAGACTGGATGGCCAACAGACCGTTTTCAGTGGACGGGGATGCCAGTGCAGTTTTTGAAAACTATTTCGGGCTGGCATCAGAGGGGGCTCTGGCCCCCTATAAAGACGTCCGGGGGGGTGCGTCAGATTCCCCCTACCCACCGTGGTCTCCTCCTATGGTATAAAATGCAGCCAAATTATAGCGCAGGCGGTACATACATGTACATTGATAACAGTGTAGCTCAGCATATCCCTAATATTTTCTTTCTTATTCTCTGTAATATACCGACTGTCAGAATGCCTTTTGCTGCAGTATGGGAATTTTCCATTAGAGAGAGCTGTCAGGTATCGCTCTTGAGTATTCAGCATTTTGTACGTGGAGAATATCAGGCTTTTACGAAGGAGATAAATGTACCGGTTCGTTCAGAGGGACACTAGCAATGTACTCTTCACGTCTATGGCGAGATCAATGATGGCACCTACTGAGAGCAGTAGAACCCCCTTCACCCCCACCCCACTGTCATAATTTTTATTTCGAAATGTCAGCAAATGTCATGGACGTACTATTAAAGCTGAACGAGCCCAATTATTTCTCTTGCGCTATTCTTCAGCATGTACGTTCTAAAGTTCGCGTATTTGAGACAGCTTACATAAGAAGCCTCCTGTGAGCACCCAGACACAACGTTATAGGGCATCCACTAGAACAATTCTGATTGCAACTGGGAAAGTTTATTTCCGCAGCAGACAGCCGAAAATTTGTCAGAGACAGTAGTTATCCACATTAGCAACTGTTGTGAGAAATTTGTGCCACACTTGACACTTTGAATGGCAGGCTCTTTATTCAGTTTGCATTGGTACTCATTCATTATGCATTGGTACTTCCAGCTTTGCGTCGAGGTATCCTTTGGTGATTTAAAGCACTTTGGAAAGGTTTACAGCAATGAGGGTTGTGAAATGACTGGAACTGAAAACTATTATAGCTACTTCGGGATTAAAAAGCAAGAGAGAGAAAAGCTTTCCATCCTACGTTGTTGACATAACTTCAGGCGACTAGCAGTCAGTAACTGCAATGGGAAATTCCATACAGAAACTGTTATGGCTGCCTTAAGAGTAGGTGTTGCCTTTTTTTCCTCTTAACTACTCAGGTAGTGTCACACTTGCTTTCTGATTATATATGGGAGGTAGTTTTATTCAGTGTGCTAACAAAGACTTGCTTCTTGACTGTATTCACTGGTGCACTGCAGGCGGTCGTTTAAAGGCAACCTGCCTGTGCAGCATACAATCCGAAGACTTTATCTGGCTCACGTAGTGTTTTTCAGAGTTGTGATAGTGCAGCTTTTGATTTGTCAAAGCTCGTTGCCTTGCTTCCCATGCCGGCATCAGCGATGCACCAGCGTTCACAGTATCTGCACTCCTAATGTGGCACATTTCTTAGCATAGTGTTACTTTCTAATGCGGCTCAATTTGTGGCCATGATGTATACCTTACCTCAAGGTTGCAGGTTTGATCCTGGCTAAAGAGGCCTGAATTCCTATTGGGATGACATACATTCACTCACTTGTATTTATTTGCATGTGAAAGAACACTGTATATAAAATTAAAAGTAAAGGTTTGGTACTAAAAAAATGCTTTGAATTTACACAGCACCTAATTCTTATTTCTATAATGACGTGCTGTATATAACGATGACATATCTAAAACATTGGAGGCAGGCAAGTCATGTTAGTTGCGGTGAAATACAGCAACCTGCATTTCACCAGCATTCTTTGATATTCATTTGTAAACAGTCCATGAAGATAATTTGCCTTTATTATCTCCATATTTTTACAGAGCTCACCAACCAACCCGCTCAGCCTTCCCACTGGTGGCACTTCTGTAGTGAATGCTCGCGACCACAATGCTGATGGCTCAAGCCAAGCTAGCTGTAGCACTTCAGAAGTGCATACTGCAGATTTACCGGCAGTTCGCATGTGTGTGGAAGACGAATATACAGAGGGTATGAGACAAGCTGCTAGTGAAGAAGATGTATAATGTGGTGACGACACACAAAGCTCCTATGCTAATGAGGGTAGTTTTGCTGCTGAGTTGAGTGATCCTGTCGAAGAACCAGATGAAGTCGACAGTGGGGATGAAGGCAATGCACAGCTGCATGATGATGATGGAAGTGCCAATGAAGATATTGAAGACGATTTCACCAAGTTCTTTGCAAAACTAGGCCACGAAACCCTCCCTCAACAGGCAACTACCAAAGCTCAAGCCTTTGTGCTTGTACTTACATATATAGTCAGTGCAGGCCTCACATGGACCCAAGTGCAAGGACTTCTGACTCTGATTAATACACTCTTTGGTGTGAAAGTTGTGCCCTGTACTACCTACTCCTTGAGAAAACTATGGGGAAGCAGAAAAGAGGCCTTAAAGGTGCACTTGTTTTGCCAAAACTGCCACGACTACCCCGGCTTATCCTGTGATGCCAAAACCAAGTCCAGTGTGATGTGTACCACATGTCGTGCAGAAAAAAAGGTTTCAAGACTTAGTGAGCTCGGGAAGTTTTTTTTTTATTGTTCAACCTGAAGCAGCAGTTGCTTGATCTTCTAAAACAAGTCGGTGGAGCTCTTCATGCTAATTTGCTGAAATCGTCATCCAGATCCCAGGTGCCAGGTGTGTTTACTGACATAACAGATGGAAGTCTCTATCGAAGCATCAGAAAACAAATGAACATGATGTGGAGCGATGTCGCGTTGTCGTTCAATTGTGATGGGGCACCTGTGTTTGACTCCAGCAAGAGCACAATCTGGCCCATTCAAGTGGTGGTCAATGAACTGCCTGTTTTGATTCGGTGGCAAAATGTGTTGATCACAGGGCTATGGTTTGCCAGAGCACACCCACCCATGGATGTCTTCATGGCACAGTTTGTCTCAGAAATCAACAGTGTTGGAACACTTGTATGGTCGCATGCCGGGAAAACCGTAAGATCAGCGGTACATGCGGTTGCCTGTTGTGTTGACTCCCCAGCAAGGGCAGCTATCCTGAACAGCAAACACTTCAATGGATACTTTGGATGTAGCTGGTGCTTGCAGCGAGGCCAAGTGATTGATGGTAAGCCTTTGACTCTATGACTTTTATAAGCTTCTGAAATGTATCAGCTTTATTTACATTGCATTAATCTTATGTTCAAGATATTATATTTATGATGTGCTTACATTTTTTAAAGATATTCTAAATTATGGCTATCAAATTTAATAAAATTTTGTGATACAGCTACCTGCAAAACCAACGTCATAAATTATTGGAACTTGCATTTGTTGGGCATTTGATTAGCTTCATAATTACCATTAAAAGTGAAACTAGTTTTAACAGTCATGTTAGTCTACAGAGTTTCCGAAATAGTAAAAGCACATTTGTATGGCCAAGCAAAAGATATGTTGTCTTTTTTATGGTGCAATCCTAAACGTGCACTAAAAAGAAGCAGCCATTCCGGTTTAAATTGACCATAATTGTTCTTTGAGAACATTGTTTCTCCATTATTGAGGGTACATGCAATTTTTCAAAAAAAGGAAGTTTAAAAGGACAGACTGGTGGGCTAGTTGGTATTGCATAATTGTGAACAGTAGCGCAAAAAATTCACACAGACGACGACAGAGCAAGACGGGACACAGCGCTAAATAAGAGTCAGAGTTTTATTTTCGGCATTTTAGTGAAACGAAAAAGTACATACATCAGTTTTATATCACTAGTATTACAATACTGTTTTTATATTGCAGCTGCATTGTCTCAGAGCTTGCTGCATGAAGTCTGGTTTTTGAGAACACAATAAGCCCATATTTACTGGTAAAGAAGCCTAATTGCTGTTACCAGATGTCAGAATTTGTGATACTATGGTGGGCGAGTGAAGGAACTTTATTGGGGCATCATCAACACTCGTTCTTTATTTTATCTCTGGCTCAATAACAGTTAAGGTTTTGAAAAGTAGTAGGGCAGAGAGTAAAAAATCATTCTTGCACTAAAGTAAATTATCTGGTGGCACATAATATAGTCCGTCTTGTAATGACTAATGGATTTACAAAGATGTGAACTTTTAATTAACCTGGAAAGCACATTATTCGAAAATTGAAGTGAACTAGCACAATAAAGGTGTATTGAGTGATCGTGCAGCTATTTTTATTTGTTGAGAGTTGAGGGGCCAATACAAGCATACATAATAAAATCCTGGAATCTCCCTGTACATTTGAAAGTAAATATTTCAAGTTGGCCAGACAGTGCAGTTAGATCCCGGTGATAATGCAAAGACTAAATGTTATATCTGCGAATGGAATATATTTTGTATTTTTGAATTACATTTGAAAGTCACAAAATCCAGTATATTGAGCTGCTCGGTGAGAAAGATCTGTTCTTCTGTGAAGGAAACACTCGAATTGCTGTTGTATTGGCCATTACAGTAAAAGGAGCTGACTGTGGTATTTATGACTGAAAACCCATGTCGAGCTGTGGCACATGCGCACTGAACCACGACACATGAACGCAAACTGCAGCCACACACAAGCTTGATAAACACAGCGTAATGGCCTTACTCATAAGCTTTCTTTCAGTCTACCGTTTAGTTGCTATTGTGCTCGCCTACCACTGTTTGCAGCACGTGCTGTATGTACGACTCCAGCGGCGCTGCAGATAGAAAAATCCTGATAAATGTATAGCTGCACTTTTCTTGTTACCGTTACATGATTTGACACTGTGGCTCGTAAGCTTTCTGTTGCACTCGAGAAAACAGGTACCACAGAAATTGGTCAAGATCCTTTGAAACTTATTACCTCTAAGCCACTTTGTATGGGCAGAAATACAGGGCTACTACTGCGTTATGTAGTCCGAAATAGTTCAAACCAGATAACGTAAATATTCATGCTCTTCTCTCTCTGCAGTGCAACGTACAAGAGCATGATAACAAAAATGTACTTGCAGTTCATTTACTTGCATGATAAAATCATTAGTAAGTACAGAATGCCTGCAGAAAAAAAAGAACTGGCTAACCGCGTATTCTCTTGGAAATAAACATGCGGCTATCATGACGTTTTCAGCAGCTGAAGTCAGTAATTGCTGTATGTAAAAAGCATTACGTTTGATATCAGCTTTCGATGCTCTCAGGGATCTCATTTAGGAGGAAGCAAATTTTCATGTGCCAGCAAGAGTTTATTACTACAAGAATCTTCTTAAGAGGGAAAAAATTTTGCTCGCAGGTGCTCTGAAGTACCCATTCTCCAACCAAGTGGCTGACAGGACACACAGTGGCGTGCTAAAAGCCATGGTGGAAGCAGTTCGTCGGAAGGAACCAGTTTTCGGCATCAAGGGGCCATCAACTCTTGTCAAGCTGCAAGGCTTTGATCTTGTGTGGGGCCTTCCTCCTGACTAGATGCATTGCGTGTTGGAAGGCGTCACAAAGCAGGTCACCGAAATGTGCCTATCAGCTGCCAATTCTTCTTGTTACATCGGGAGACATTTGAAGCTGATAGACTAAAGGTTGCGCTTGATAAAGCCACCCATCATCTTTTCAAGGTCAGGGCGACCCTTGTCTGATCGCGCATTTTGGAAAGCTGCGGAGTGGCGTTCTTGGCTTTTATTTTACAGTCTGCCTTGACTTGCTGAAATACTGCCACGAGCTTTTCATGCACATTTTACGCTTCTTGTGAAGGCTGTGTTTGTTTTGCTAAAGGACGTCGTTTTAGAAGCTGAAATTTGTTCTGCTGAAAAGTATATTTCATCATTTGTTCAGCAAATGACCAAGCTCTATGGACAAAGCAAGGTGTATGACCGGGCTAGTTGGTATTCCATATTGATGTGAACAGCGCGTGGGATACACAAGGACGAAGAAACGACGAGGACTAGCGCTGACTTCCAACTGAAATTTTTTAACACAAACATAGAAAAACGAGAACAAGTAGGCACACGTGATCACCGCTCATTTGAATTGCGCATGACGGCAGGCATGGAGAGGGAACCAAGAAACAAAAAGAATTAATAAGCAAAAACCACAAAACCGCAAACAGACGTCAGGAGAAGCAAACGGAGTATGTCTAGGTTATCTAGCCGGATGAACTTAGGTAATCTATTCCTTTTCAGTGAGGGCGATTGAAGGTTTGCTGATACAATTGCCTTTAGCGATGGCTGCAGCTTCAATGATTATGCGCATGCTGTCCTGACGATGCCTAGCTAAAATCTGTGTGTTATCAAATGCTGGAGCGCACCCGCATTGTGAACAGTGCATTGCAAGAAAACCTTCTGTCCCTCTGCGTACCTTTTGGTTATGCTCCTGCAAACGTACATTAAGGCACCTGCCCGTCTGGCCGATATAAGTCTGTCCGCATGAGAGTGGAATGCTATAAACAACGCTACTAGAGCAGTCAACGAATTTATCCTTGTGGTTAATTTTGCATGCGCTTTCATCCCGTTTTAGAGGGTTGGTCCTGACACTCAGCTCGGACAGCTTGTGCGGTGCCGAAAATACGACTGAGATGCCCGCCTTTTCACCTATCTTTTTTAGCTTATGAGAAATGGCATGCTTATACGGGATAACCGCCACCTTATTTCTCGCTGGTGCCTGAAGATCAGGAGACCTACTCGACGGCTTGAACCTTTCCCGCAGCTTATCAGCAACAGAGACGAGAAGGTGGCGGGGATAGCCGGCTGCCTTCAATCTACCTATCTGCGAGAAGAAGCTGTCGTGGATGGAGTGATGGCAGGACTTGACAAGGGCGTTGTGCAAGCATGCTTGGATGATTCCCCTCTTAACAAGTTTACTATGTGCCGAAGCGTACGGCAGGAGAGGTTATTGGCGCGGGGCTCGTACTTCCAGCACACGTGCGAGTTAAAAAAGGACAGTTTTAAGTCAAGATATTTGAGCACTCCCTCATCAGCGAGCTCATGTGTGATTACAAGCGGGTCAAGGCAATCCTCAAAAATTGACAAAGTGCCGCGACACAAGGACCCAAAAGTGGCATCGTTGCACTCAAACAAGAGAAGATAGTCGTCCACGAACCGGAAGCATTTTGCCACATTGGTTCCTTCCAATCTCGCTTCAAGCTTCCTATCAACATGGGCTAGAAACAAGTCAGTATGGGAGCGATGCACGAACCGATACATACACCACTTTTCTGCAAGTAAACACGCCCATTCCACTCAGCGAAGGTAGAGGTGAGGTACACTTTGAGTATATCAAGAAAGCCTGCTATTGTAACACCGCACTCGTTTTGGAAAGCAACGGCGCCGAAATCAAGGATTGCTTGTTCAATGACACTCATGAGAGCGCGATGGGGGATAGAATAATAAAGGTCCTTGACGTCGATGGACATACCCTTGTACGATACAGTATTATGCTCATTGAGGTACTCGATGACATCAGAAGAATTATCAACTATGAAAGGATCATCGACCTGTAACATGTTTAGGTGATGTTGTAACCAACATGCGATAGACTTTTGCCACGTTCCCTTTTCTGTAATAATTACTCGAAAAGGCGTGCCACTCTTGTGAGTTTTTGCAGCGAAGAACATGCGTAGGGCCAAGCTTTCATGCTTTTTTACGGACTGGGCTAGCGCATCCAGATTAAGCTTGGTTAACAGAGAAATAGCTGTTTTCTTGGCGTGTTTCAGCCTTTTCTCTGACTCAGCATTAAACACGGCGTCTATGGCAGCTTCAGCTTTGCAAATGAACGATGCGTTGCGAGCAACAAGAAACCCACCTTCTTTGTCTGAGGGCAAGAGGCAAAGATTGTTTCTGGTGAGGTAAGACACAACTTTTCTTACAGGGACGCTTGCGTCACGTCGGGAATACCGACGAAGCACATCAACACCTTCTGACACACAGCGTTCATTTTCACCATCCGGAGCCCGCTCAGACACGTCATGCACCATTGAAAGAAGTTCCGCCGGAGAGTTCTGCCTTTCGAAGGCAAACTTGGGTCCGAGAGCGATAGTCTGTCGAACAAAGTCTGGTACAGACACACCTTCTTCGGTATGGACTTGTCCTGACGACTGTGTGTCACTGGGCCGTTTGTGCTGCCGAAGGACAAAAAGTTCCTGTCGCCACTTGTTTTCCAGGGCGTGCTCTATGAGAGCAGCATGCTGCTGGCGTTTCTTTGCTTTCGCTGAGCGGCTACCAGGGCCACGGTCGATTTGGAGGTGGAGTGCCTCGCGGTAAAATCTTGCTTGCCTCAGAACCTCAGAGCGCAAGATTTTGCAAACTCTTTTTGCGTGTCCTGCTGAAGGGTGGAATCCGCCGAACATCGCCTCGACATCCGTGGGTAGCTGTTCAACGCGAATGCAGTAAGCCAAGACCCGTGCACAGCAAATGGCGAGGGCGATCAAGGTGATGAGGATTGAGGGATGAAGATGAACACAATTAACAGAGCCCGACGAACTAGAAATGAACTGAAGCAAGGTGTATGACCGGGCTAGTTGGTATTCCATATTGATGTGAACAGCGCGTGGGATACACAAGGACGAAGAAACGACGAGGACTAGCGCTGACTTCCAACTGAAATTTATTAACACAAACATAGAAAAACGAGAACAAATAGGCACACGTGATCACCGCTCATTTGAATTGCGCATGACGGCAGGCATGGAGAGGGAACCAAGAAACAAAAAGAATTAATAAGCAAAAACCACAAAACCGCAAACAGACGTCAGGAGAAGCAAACGGAGTATGTCTAGGTTATCTAGCCGGATGAATTTAGGTAATCTATTTCTTTTTCAGTGAGGGCGATTGAAGGTTTGCTGATACAATTGCCTTTAGCGATTGCTGCAGCTTCAATGATTATGCGCGTGCTGTCCTGACGATGCCTAGCTAAAATCTGTGTGTTATGAAATGCTGGAGCGCACCCGCATTGTGAACAGTGCATTGCAAGAAAACCTTCTGTCCCTCTGCGTACCTTTTGGTTATGCTCCTGCAAACGTACATTAAGGCACCTGCCCGTCTGGCCGATATAAGTCTGTCCGCATGAGAGTGGAATGCTATAAACAACGCTACTAGAGCTGTCAACGAATTTATTCTTGTGGTTAATTTTGCATGCGCTTTCATCCCGTTTTAGAGGGTTGGTCCTGACACTCAGCTCGGACAGCTTGTGCGGTGCCGAAAAAACGACTGAGATGCCCGCCTTTTCACCTATCTTTTTTAGCTTATGAGAAATGGCATGCTTATACGGGATAATCGCCACCTTATTTGTCGCTGGTGCCTGAAGATCAGGAGACCTGCACGACGGCTTGAACCTTTCCCGCAGCTTATCAGCAACAGAGACGAGAAGGTGGCGGGGATAGCCGGCTGCCTTCAATCTACCTATCTGCGAGAAGAAGCTGTCGTGGATGGAGTGATGGCAGGACTTGACAAGGGCGTTGTGCAAGCATGCTTGGATGATTCCCCTCTTAACAAGTTTACTATGTGCCGAAGCGTACGGCAGGAGAGGTTTTTTGGCGCGGGGCTCGTACTTCCAGCACACGTGCGAGTTAAACAAGGACAGTTTTAAGTCAAGATATTTGAGCACTCCCTCATCAGCGAGCTCATGTGTGATTACAAGCGGGTCAAGGCAATCCTCAAAAATTGACAAGTTGCCGCGACACAAGGACCCAAAAGTGGCATCGTTGCACTCAAACAAGAGAAGATAGTCGTCCAC
The DNA here is from genome assembly GCF_013339695.2 of Rhipicephalus sanguineus. Classification (NCBI taxonomy): domain Eukaryota; kingdom Metazoa; phylum Arthropoda; class Arachnida; order Ixodida; family Ixodidae; genus Rhipicephalus; species Rhipicephalus sanguineus. The sequence continues at coordinate 3,635,803 of NC_051176.1, read as the reverse complement.
GAACCGGAAGCATATTGCCACATTGGTTCCTTCCAATCTCGCTTCAAGTTTCCTATCAACATGGGCTAGAAACAAGTCACTTAGTATGGGAGCGATGCACGAACCGATACATACACCACTTTTCTGCAAGTAAACACGCCCATTCCACTGAGCGAAGGTAGAGGTGAGGTACACTTTGAGTATATCAAGAAAGCCTGCTATTGTAACACCGCCCTCGTTTTGGAAAGCAACGGCGCCGAAATCAAGGATTGCTTGTTCAAAGACACTCATGAGAGCGCGATGGGGGATAGAATAATAAAGGTCCTTGACGTCGATGGACATACCCTTGTACGATACAGTATTATGCTCATTGAGGTACTCGATGACATGACTCGATGAAATGATCATCGATGAAATGATCATTCGAAATGATCGAAATGATCAGCGAAAGCAAGGAAACGCCAGCAGCATGCTGCTCTCATAGAGCACGCCCTGGAAAACAAGTGGCGACAGGAACTTTTTGTCCTTCGGCAGCACAAACGGCCCAGTGACACACAGTCGTCAGGACAAGTCCATACCGAAGAAGGCGTATCTGTACCAGACTTTGTTCGACAGACTATCGCTCTCGGACCCATGTTTGCCTTCGAAAGGCAGAACTCTCCGGCGGAACATCTTTCAATGGTGCATGACGTGTCTAAGCGGGCTCCGGATGGTGAAAATGAACGCTGTGTGTCAGAAGGTGTTGATGTGCGTTCGTCGGTATTCCCGACGTGACGCAAGCGTCCCTGTAAGAAAAGTTGTGTCTTACCTCACCAGAAACAACCTTTGCCTCTTGGCCTCAGACAAAGAAGGTGGGTTTCTTGTTGCTCGCAACGCATCGTTCATTTGCAAAGCTGAAGCTGCCATAGACGCCGTGTTTAATGCTGAGTCAGAGAAAAGGCTGACACGCCAAGAAAACAGCTATTTCTCTGTTAAACAAGCTTAATCTGGATGCGCTAGCCCAGTCCGTAAAAAAGCATGAAAATCTTGGCCCTACGCATGTTCTTCGCTGCAAAAACTCATAAGAGTGGCACGCCTTTTCGAGTAATTATTTCAGAAAAGGGAACGTGGCAAAAGTCTATCGCATGTTGGTTACAACATCACCTAAAAATGTTACAGGTCGATGATCCTTTCATAGTTCATAATTCTTCTGATGTCATCGAGTACCTCAATGAGCATAATACTGTATCGTACAAGGGTATGTCCATCGACGTCAAGGACCTTTATTATTCTATCCCCCATCGCGCTCTCATGAGTGTCACTGAACAAGCAATCCTTGATTTCGGCGCCGTTGCTTTCCAAAACGAGTGCGGTGTTACAATAGCAGGCTTTCTTGATATACTCAAAGTGTACCTCACCTCTACCTTCGCTGAGTGGAATGGGCGTGTTTACTTGCAGAAAAGTGGTGTATGTATCGGTTCGTGCATCGCTCCCATACTAAGTGACTTGTTTCTAGCCCATGTTGATAGGAAGCTTGAAGCGAGATTGGAAGGAACCAATGTGGCAAAATGCTTCCGGTTCGTGGACGACTATCTTGTCTTGTTTGAGTGCAACGATGCCACTTTTGGGTCCTTGTGTCGCGGCACTTTGTCAATTTTTGAGGATTGCCTTGACCCGCTTGTAATCACACATGAGCTCGCTGATGAGGGAGTGCACAAATATCTTGACTTAAAACTGTCCTTTTTTAACTCGCACGTGTGCTGGAAGTACGAGCCCCGCGCCAAAAAACCTCTCCTGCCGTACGCTTCGGCACATAGTAAACTTGTTAAGAGGGGAATCATCCAAGCATGCTTGCACAACGCCCTTGTCAAGTCCTGCCATCACTCCATCCATGACAGCTTCTTCTCGCAGATAGGTAGATTGAAGGCAGCCGGCTATCCCCGCCACCTTCTCGTCTCTGTTGCTGATAAGCTGCGGGAAAGGTTCAAGCCGTCGAGCAGGTCTCCTGATCTTCAGGCACCAGCGACAAATAAGGTGGCGATTATCCCGTATAAGCATGCCATTTCTCATAAGCTAAAAAAGATAGGTGAAAAGGCGGGCATCTCAGTCGTTTTTTCGGCACCGCACAAGCTGTCCGAGCTGAGTGTCAGGACCAACCCTCTAAAACGGGATGAAAGCGCATGCAAAATTAACCACAAGAATAAATTCGTTGACAGCTCTAGTAGCGTTGTTTATAGCATTCCACTCTCATGCGGACAGACTTATATCGGCGAGACGGGCAAGTGCCTTAATGTACGTTCGCAGGAGCATAACCAAAAGGTACGCAGAGGGACAGAAGGTTTTCTTGCAATGCACTGTTCACAATGCGGGTGCGCTCCAGCATTTGATAACACACAGATTTTAGCTAGGCATCGTCAGGACAGCACGCGCATAATCATTGAAGCTGCAGCCATCGCTAAAGGCAATTGTATCAGCAAACCTTCAATCGCCCTCACTGAAAAAGAAATAGATTACCTAAGTTCATCCGCCTAGATAACCTAGACATACTCCGTTTGCTTCTCCTGACGTCTGTTTGCGGTTTTGTGGTTTTTGCTTATTAATTCTTTGTGTTTCTTGGTTCCCTCTCCATGCCTGCCGTCATGCGCAATTCAAATGAGGGGTGATCACGTGTGCCTACTTGTTCTCGTTTTTCTATGTTTGTGTTAATAAATTTCAGTTGGAAGTCAGCGCTAGTCCTCTTCGTTTCTTCGTCCTTGTGTATCCCACGCGCTGTTCACATCTCTATGGACAAAATGCCATGACCTTCAACGTACACCAGTTATTGCATCTTGCAAAAGCGACCCGAATGTTTGGCCCCATGTGGAGTACGTCGACATTTCCTTTCGAGGACGGAATCGGCAGGGCACTGCAACTTGTATCCGCAGCTAAGCAGGTGCCAGTTCAAATCGCTGAACGGTGCATTATGCACGAAGCCTGCCGAACTGTTTCTATGCAGATAGAGCTTTCGCCTAATCTGCTGTCTGCGAAGGAAGACTTGGAAAGTAGTTATAAGAAATGCTTTCAAACATGCGCTCTTGGACTGGCACAGGCATTTGTTGATATGCCAGAGATTGTGGAACGGCTTTTTCTTTCCCGGCTTGGTTGCATCCCTTAAGTGTCAAAGTATTTGCGAGCCCGACTTGGCACAATCACCATTCACAGCTCGGAATACAGCGCACCAAGCAAGACTTGCTCTTGCTATGGGAAAATGTCTGATGGAAGCTACTGTTTGGTTTTATGGATATATGTCACAGCAGGTTCTATTTACTTCCATTGCCAGCAACTTCTCACCAAACAAAGTTCATTTCATGTTCCGCATATACTGGAGTGCCAGCTTCCACCCCCCTCTGTCAATAATTTTCTGTGTTGTTCTGAAGAAGTAGATTTGCAGTGTGTTTTTGTTACAGTGTGTAAGCAGTCATACCTGTGTGAATTGCCTAACAGGCTGGAAAAAAACTAGTGGACATTGTGATGTCTGCTGGTTGATTGGGAAACTAGTGTGACTGTCATGTCATTATCATATTTATACAACTGTGAGTCAGACAGCTTAATTCTGTTAGCTACTACCGTAAAATGCCAGCAAGCGCTCCCCCCCCCCCTACGGTGAAGGATAATATGACAAAATTAGGAAGGGGGCGCTTGCTTGGTCATGAATCAAGATGGGGGCAGAAGAGCTGCTAAGAGTAAGAATGCACACCCATGCTTATAATGAAAAGCTTTATTGAATACGCATCCATTCACTGTTTTCATCCGCCCTCATCAGGTGAATGAAAACAGCGAATGAAACGGGAAATGGTGGGAGGTGAGAAGGGGTCGCATATTTGAAATCGCTCGAAGCAGGGATGGGGATTTTACGGTATCTTTGTAAATAGCTTGTAAACGTTGAAGAGTAAGCTGATCGGCCTGTAATTCTTCAAGAAGAAATGGACAGGGAACGTAACGCATAGGCAAGATAACCATTGGTAATCAAGGGTAACTGGTCGGATTTTAAAAGAAAGAGAATGCTATGCTTGAGGAGGATACAGAAAGTTAGGTGGGCAGATGAGATTATGAAGTTAGTGGGTATAAATTGGCAGCACCGAGCACACGACCGCGTTGATTGGCATAACAAGGCAGATGCATTTACCTTGCAGTGGGCATTGTCAGGCTGATGGTGATGAAGTCACACGCACACACACACAAAAAAAGAGAGAGAAAAAGTGCAACTTGCACTGAGGGTCCTAGGAGGCTGAATTTTGTGCGGGATCTTCTCTGGCCATGATTTTATGCTAAAGTGCTGCCTGTAGTAACATGAAGTGTTGTTCTGCAGGTGACCATTAATTTGACAAGTGCTGTTGATAGTAGTTACTATCAGGCTTGAATTGATGGATGTCTTTGTGGACCCCTGAGAAATTTTAGTTTGTCACTTCTTTGCTGTAATTTGTAGCCTTGCATCTGGTAATGTCACAAATGAATCGCAAATGCTCGAACATACTGTACAATTAATGCTAGCACCATTTCTTGTAACCAATCTTAACGCCACTTCAAAACGCCCACCTAAAATCGTAAGAAAGTAGCGCCGTACAGCGGGAGCGCGCCTGAGACTACATGCGCTCAAGCTTCGGTGTTTCAGAACCCGCAGTTTTCAAATCGGGGTACCTTTGCGTGGTGAAGAATGAAACGATCGAAGCACCCATCAGGAAAAATAAAGGTATTCCTGGCATAAGCAGCCAAAGTCACCTTGACTGCAGCCCAACAACAGACTGAGAGGAGCAAGGAACTGGAGACCTCGTTGGGTGCCAGTCGTGGTTTTGTGTGCGCCCTGTGAATGTTTTGTGACTTCGACAAAGCTTGCTTTTCTTGTGGAACGTCAATAGGAAAGTCTGTCTATGTCATACTAATGGCGATCACACGAGGTGCCGAAAACTCAGATGAGCACTCTGACTTACTTTAAAACCAAAGTAAAATATCTTAAGGGCAACATTCGTTACTCATAATCAGTCAGAAGTGCCCTCGCATGCAGGACTATCTTCAGTTTCCAAATTTGGCGTCAGGGGTCCTTTAAATGTGGCTGCTAAGTTTTCAGTTGCCTCGTTTGCAGTTTCATGGGTGGTGAAGAAGATTAATCAGCTCCGTTTCTGTGCTTGTAATCGTAAAATTCCCCAGAAGTGAAGTCGCTGCCGTTATTGGTTACAGCTCCTACCGGAAATCTGTATCTTGCAAACAGTGTTCAAAGCACCTTGATTGTTGCTGCTGATGTCAATGACGTGTAAATGACTTCCAACAATTTTGAGTATCCATTGATCAAAAGCAAGAATGTTGCACCGTGAAATGTTCCTGCCAAATCGGCATGAATGCATTGTCGTCTTTTTAGGTATTCCTTTGTCAACCTAAGTACAGTACATGTTATGTAGTGTATTGCTTTGTATACTATGAGGTGAAGAAAGCTGGCCCTAATGTATTGGTGAGAATAATAATTCTCCACTGAAGTTACCCATTTGGGTCCGTGCCACCATAACTTTGAGTGTATCAATGCCTTTCTTTGCACTTATTCCACATGTAAGTAGATCAGCACGGTTGTCTTCACTTTTAACTGATGACCAGCTTGCTTGAATTGTTTTCTCTCTTATTTCTGCGATTCTGTTGGTAACAAACGGATCTCTTTTCCTTGTTCCCTTGATCCAGTGAAGCACAATAACTGAATCCGTCCAGCAGTGTGTTTCCTGAATTCTTTCGTTGAATTGACTTTTGATGTAGTCGCACAATCTCGATGCTACCACCACTGCCATCAGTTAAAGTCGCGCTGAAGATAGCTCTTTAATTGGAGCTACGCGGCTTTTCGCTGCCACTAGCCTTGATTCCTTGCTTCCATCGTCGTAGGTTACTATGAAGTATGCTGCCGCTCCGTATGCTGATTGGCTCACTTCGGCGAAGACATGCAGCTTGTATGCTTGTACTATTTGGTCCTTGCTGGCGTAGCATCAGATAACTTCTAGAACTTGGAGGGCCTCCGCTTCAGACATCAGGTTCCTCCACTTGTGGCATTCTCCTTTAGGGAGGTGGTTGTCCCACGTGACGTCCATTTTCCACAGTCTCTGCAAGCCTATCTTCGCGCCTACTGTAAACTATGATAACAAGCCGAGCGGATCAGATATCTTTGCTGTTGCTTACAACACTGTCCTTTTGGCTATGCATGTTGCAGATGTTAATGACTCCCACTTTTCAACAAGGAAAGAAATCGTGTGCTTTGAGTGTTTCTATATCAAGCCCAAAAGCAGTGTGTACCCTTTTGATCGTATCTCTATGTGGGCGTCGTCCCTTTAGTTTTCATCAGTTATTCTAATCTCTCTTAATTGGATGTCCATTTTTTTAAGTTCCACCACAGAAATCTCGTCGCATCTCTATCCTCTTCACGTATAGAAATTTGTAGAACTGTCTTTTTTACATCTCCTACTATTGCCACTTTTTCTTTTTGAAAATTTATCAACAGCGACAGCATGTCCTCATTCAAATTGGGCTCTGCCTCCAGATTGTCGTTGAAGGACATGCCTTTTTGAGAGTGTGACGAGGCGTCAAACACTACTCGAACCTTTGTCGTGGTTCAGTCCTCTCGAATGACCGCATGATGTGGCATGTAATAACAAAGTGCATTTTGCGATTCTGATGATTCTTGAACCTCATCTGTGACTCTCAATTTCATATATTTTGTTATAGCTTTGTCGTAGCGACGCAGCACGTCTTCGTTTTTCTGCAGCCTTTTAGTCAATTGCTGTAGTCTTTTCATGGCATTTTCTTTGTTGCTTTCGAAGTTGACGTTCTGGTTCCATGGTGAGCAGACTTGATAGCGACCATTCTGCTGCGTCAAATTTTGAAAGGGTTTACGCTTGGGCGAGTTGGTGGGGATTCATTTCAAAATGTTAACAGCGCATAGAACGATTAGGAAAGGACGAGACAACAGAGGCAAAGAGCGCTGGAAGTCAGCGCTCTTTCCCTCTGTTGTCTCGTCCTTTCCTAATCGTTCTACGTGCTGTTAACATTTTGTCATAATTTTCTAATTCCTCGACGATTATATTGCCTGTGGCATCCAAACTGTTTCTTGTGATCCCCATTGACTCAGGCTCCAAAAATTTTGTAGTTCTTGCCAAAGTTCTGTTTATGCAGCTTCAACCTTCAGAACCATGACTTCTTGATTTTCGGTCAGTCTTGCCTTGCTTTGCTCTGACGGACCTTGCCGAACCCATCCCAGTGTTGTCTCGACAGCCATCAGTTGGCCCTCGATCCTTTGGATTCTACCAGTGAAGAACTCCCAATAATAATCTGAGCCGATGAGTAGTCCTACGGAGTCGGCTGCATTCGTCTCGGTCCTGTCATCAGCTACTTGCATCTTCAGCTGCTTCATTTTGTGGCTTAGTTTCTGACTTGGAGCGGGTATACAGCTGTGGGAGATCACATCGACTTGTAATGCTTCGATCACCGTAGTTGTTTTCATTTCTCATTGCGCTATAGTCACTTGCACAACGTTCATTAGCTTGACCTTTTCGTCTCCTCCGAATGAACCAATCGTCAGCCTTTCTTGTCGCAACACCTTCACACCTATTTCTTTTACTAATCTGGCTTTAATGAATGAACGCTGACTGCCGCTATCCAATAGCAAAAGGCAATGTCGGCAACATTTTTCTCCTTCTGTGCATGCGACACCTGTCTGCAACAGCACAAAATTATGCTTCAGATTTTCAGTAGCGTGTAGCGTAGATGTCGTCGCTTCGGCTTCCATTGTGACGAGTTTTGTTCTTGCTTTTTTCACAGTTGTATACACTGATGTCGCATGCCGTCCTTTGCATTGCTTGCATTTCACTTGTGCTTTGCAAATACATGCAGTGTGGTTTGGTCGTGTGCATCTGAAGCATGCTCTATTTTCGGTAAGCACATCTTTCTTTTCATCAATTAGAATGCTCCTACGACAGTCTTCAGTTACATGGCTTTTCTGCTTACAGAATAAGCAGGTTCTGTCCGCTGAGCTATAGAAGCTTGAAGTTGTGCGTATCTGTCGGCTGTTATCCCGTTGTTTTGCAGTTATCTACTCTTGTTCACGTTGCGTTTCCTCCCAAAAAGCTGCTTGTTCTTTCAAGAATATCAGAAGCTTGTTCAGCTTTTCCTCACACGATTTTCCTGTAGGGTTGCTTTGGGCACCGTCTTCCGAAGCTGGGCTGCTTGTCATAGCTTCCCTTGACCTAAATTGCACTGATAATTCTGGTGGTATTGCTATTTTCAGCACTAGCATTTACATCGGCGCGTAGCTCTCGGTTTCCACTTTAAGTGATTTAAGTGCCAATATGTTAACTTGCACTCTAATCACAAGCCTAGTTAGGTGATCGATATCTTGAGCAGACCTCACTTTCTCTAAACTCAAAAGCTCGTTCATATGAATCTCTATGGAATGCTCGCGATTTCTGAGCGTTGTTTGCAGTATTTTGATTGCTTCATCATAATTATCCTCTGCCGAGCACTGCAGCCACCACCTTTCCGGTTAGCGATGCTAACAAGCAATTGAATTTCTGTCCCTTGCTCATGTTCAGTCTCACGTGAACTGCCGACTCGTACTGAGCCCAAAATCGGTTCCAGTTCAAAGCTTTCCCGCCGAACTTTATCATTTCAAGCTTTGGTAGCTTAACTAGCTTCGTCGTGCCTTGTCCTGTACTTGACGCGTCGCCTGTCTTATCCTACGTTTGAATCCGATCGCGCTGGCTCTCGAAGTCTGAATTTTATTGTAGACAAGATCGTCGTTATTTTCATGTCATACTCTATTACTCTTTCGAATTCAGCTTCGGCACCCTCTTTGGTCAGGAACTTTTCCATTTGCTCGTTTGCGCTCTTGAGGCTCTCGCTTATTCCTTTAATATGCACCTGAATTGTGAGCAGCTGCTCCCGGTTAGCTCCATAATTAATTTTCTGCTCTGCAGCGTTGATCAGCTGCGTGATCTGAGAGCAAAGCGCCTTCCTTTTCTTCGTTATGACTTGCTCATTTCTGGGCAGGTAACAATGGCGCCTCACTTGTCAGTCATCTGTTCCAATGCTTATGCTGTCCACCGTGGTCTCGTCGCTCAATCCAGGTCAATCCTCTGCTCCTCTGTCGTTTTCTCCTCTGCTGCTTCATGGCACGTGGACCTTTCTTGCCGGCGGGGAGGTAGTATCCTGGTCACGGCACCGTTTGATAAGATTGTCAAGACCAGTGACTGCTTCGAACCAAGACGGTTTATTTAGAAGTGAAGTAGCACGCGCTCGCGCCAGGGAGAAGTCTTCTCTCTTCTTCTGGCGTTTTTATGATGATATTTAATAGCTATGTCAATATGCTTGTAAATATCCATTATATTGACCTCTCGCCTCCATCACATTCGGTGGAGCTGCAAGGTATGAAGGGAACAAAATGCTCGCATCTCGGATGAAGACACCTACATGCTATACGTAGAATATGTACTAGTACTGTGTCGCAACCTGCGAGGCCAATGCCAATATGCCAGAGGGCCATGAGGTTGAGCGTGTCTTTGAAGTGTTGCTGGCACCATTATGAAGGAGTGCCAGCATTTTGAGCAGGCTACGTAAGAGTTGGTGCATTGATAGCATGTTTTCCTGGCTTCCCAACACGGCTTCAGCAGCCGCCTTTGTAGGCCACGCAAGGATACAACCGCCAGCTCCAGTTTGTCGGACAAGGTGACTTGAATCGTACACCATGAACTTGGAGCCATAGTCCTTGCCACAGCTTACACCGGTGCAAGTGATTCGACTGCAGTCAATGCTCCAATGGTTTAAGCCATTGACATTCAGGATTTCGCCAACATAGGCATTCACTCTGTGTGCACTGTGGTGAGCCCGCAGGAAACTTCATCAACAATTGCCCAATTAGTTCTCACTGTTGTTTTCGCCAAGAAGGCTGTTGCTGTGGTGCGCACTGGTTTTTGCCACACTGAACATCGTCTGCCCTATACCATTGACAGGGAAGCAACCGCTTTGTGTCTCCAACCGAGCATTCTTTCTCAAATGTCTAGCAAGGTTCAACAGCCACTTCCTTTTGCTACGTGGACAGCAGTCGCTCTTGCTTTAAGGCTGCCATGTCAAGGCTGTTGACAATAGTCTCGTTCGCCCCCGGTGTGCTAACTGTCGCTCGCATTCAACCCTGTGCGTGCCTATCCGGAAAACTAAAAGATGCAGTTGCCCGAGGTGACGCTGCAATACTGACTTCCTCCTCAAGATTTTTATTATGTTGACAGTATGATGAAGCCAGTTAGACGATGTTAATGGTTGATGGTGACACTAATTGTGCCCTTTAATTTCTTTCTTTAATGAGTGCAAATATGACACCCTCTGTATAAAATGCTGGCACATCCTGTCGCAAACTCTCATTCTAGAGAGGTGCACTGCCTGAGTTTGTATTGCTGATTGTATTATTTTGGTCCACTTTCCATTATTGAGAAGTGTTCCCATGACCCTCAGCTTGGATTTCCTGTGAATCATGTCATCTGTGCCTGCTCCATTGAACAAGCGCTTACGACCATTCATTGTCCCTAGATGAAGGGATTGATACCATGTCTCGTCACGGAGACTGAGTGGATCAACCTACCCTCTGACATTGCAACAAAATACGACTCTAATGAATTTCAAAAACCTGTTTGCATGTGTCTCATTTTATCACTGCTAATAAACTGTGAATTGTTATTTTAAACACTTCTTCAGCTTATGTGACATCTAGCAATTTATCTTGTTTCCTGAAATGTTTTACTAATGTGTATGTGGGGCATGGTTGCTTTCTTGTTGTATTTACTATGTTACTTTAATATGTTACGTGTTTATCAGTGTAATACCCTGTAACAGAGTGCGTTGGACGTCATGAAATAAAAAAAGCTTTGCACTTTTCTACATTCTTGAGAGCAAGTGTGTAAAAAGAAAGCTTGAGGACAGATTATTTCACGGAATATGTCGGCATACAAAAACACATAATTTTAGAAGGCAAGATACAACCAGGAAAGCTTGAAAGAAAGCACCTGGCTGAAACCGAAGCACTGGTGGGGCAGTTGACCTAGCTGCTAATTCATGCCAATGTCCGTTTAAAAGTAGCACCCGTTAAAGAGGCAGTTGCTTTCTCTCTCTTTGTTAATTATCTTTCTTTTTCACTATTTCTGGTTGCATGAACCTGGTTTAGGCAAGTCATGTGGCTTATTACAAATGCAGTGTAAGTCACCTGATAAACATTTCATGAAGCCTTGTATGCACAGCACACATTGTTAAACATAGCATGCAATTGGTCTGTGAAACAATGCTCTACTTTAGTGTTGAAAAGTTCATGTGAGTGTGGATAAAAGATCAGCAGAGCCAGCTAGCATTCTAAGTTTACAGGCTCGTGTGAATGTGGGTATAAGATCAAGAGAGCCACCCAGCATTCTAGTACTGTGTTAATGCTGTTGGCATTTTCTTTAGCGGATGAATGGTGAAACAACGCTGTGGTACTTAAGTGTTAAAGTTATGGTAAAATGCGTGCAAACAGTCTGCACTGCACACTGTGGCCCACTTCAAAGGCTAGCCATGCATGCATTGCAAGCATTTCCTTTAGCCGGTGGCCAGCAAAACAATACTGTTGTTCTTTATTGTGAACATTATTGTAATCTATGTGTACCTTGTGCGCAATTAATGTTAAAATTAGTGAACAGCTCGATGATAGGCATGTCAGCTGTTTGCCTGCATTTGTGAGATAATTACACATTTCACTGCTGGAACTCTTCATTTAGACAGTATGCACAGCACCATACAGCGGTTATTTGGCGTGTATTTTCCTTAAATAGCTACAGATAAGCAAGCTGAAACAGAAGCACATAGTGGTGCAGTTGACCGAGCTGCTATCCTGCCTATGTCTGTGTTCAGAGCTGTGTGTAATAGTAGCACCAGTCAGAAGGCAGTTGCTTTTCTCTCTCTTTGTAAACTACCTTCTTTCACTCTTTCTAAGCTGTGTTGATTCCCGAGACCACATTTAGTATAGTTTCTGGACATTTCCAGTTTCGTCCAAGCAAGTGATATGCAAGAGCAATATAAAAACATTTGTGAAAATTTAGTGTGCCTGTTCCAGCAGCCGTCGTGGTTACGTTCGCTGGAAAAACTGAATTCGAAGAAGTGCTCTGATTCATTGGGGCATCTTTAGATAATGAAATACGCACGCACAGCAGTTCTTAAGAGCTGGAGTAAAAATACTTTTGTGTTACTTTTCTGCCAAAACAACATCTATTTTCCTTTAATCGTAAGTTATACACTGTACAGAATATGAAACAACATTGGCGGAAGACACTATACCCACAATAATGGTCTAATTTCGTTCGGTAAAATTGTAACACACACACACCATAGGATGCTTATGAAGGTAACTGACTCGCACATGTATGCAATTCTTTGTGGGTTAAACTTCTCACGTAATGTGATATGTCTATCGTCTCTAAATAGTCCAGTTTTCATCAAACACAGTCTCAAGGACAGATACTGCAATGGGACGAAAATTGAGCTCTATATTCTCTAGATAGTTTCTTCAAACTGTCATTAAGAAAATTACCGTTCAGTCAAATCATATTTGTTGCATGCAACAGATTTGCAGCATAAATTATGGAAGAGCTGAATTATATTACTGAATTGACTTGTTCACTACAATAATATTCTAGAAGGTTTTCTCTTGCAGTGCTGAACATATGCATTTTGGGTGGTTGGTAGTATAACTCACAAAATAACACTTGAAGACATGAATTAATTGGGGGACCAGACTAAGTGCTAAACAAAATCTTAGTGAAGCACAAATTAGCGGGAGTATAAGTGCGCGTTTCATGCACTCATCAAGCATTTCGCGGTTGCGTTTATTTTACCTGAACAATGACCACGCGCAGGTAGCTGTGAATTAAGCCAGCCGCACCATGTGAATTGTAGCCGCCGCTTGCACGTCGATTGGTACATGAGCTCATTGTACTACCGGCATAGCATTTTTAGTACAGATCTACACATTTGGTGTCACGAAGCTTTAGCAATTGGTGCCGAGTTCGTCCGGCAGCCTTTGCTGGCCGGGTGCGACGTCATGCACCCATACCGAGCCGCTTTGCCGAACGCATGGATCGGCGTCGTCAACGTTTTTGAGCACACGGAAAAGATTTGATGGTCAGTTTTATCACATGATCGAGTGAATATTAGAACTCATTGTGAGCACGAGGATTAAAAACAGAATCGAGGTACGTACGCGTTGAGCTGCAGTTGATTTCGGTGTTAACCCTTGTAAGCGTACTAGTACTACACCGCGTAGCGCCTTGCACCTCCTTGCTGCGCTTTTTATTCTCTTTCGAAAAGTGCACGAATACCATTTATATAGCCCATTTTGCATATTGCAATCGATGCATACTGCGCGCGACGAATTCCAGCGGGTTTTGCTTTCGTAGTGGCATACAGTCTGCGGCCGTAAACGTTCTTTAACAAATGAAAAATTACTCAGCTATACAGGTGACTAACGCGGACAAGTGTGCACCAATGGCATCGCGGTCGTGGTACGTAGCCGTGGCGTATTTAATAATCATTTTATAGTTGAAATCTTAGGTAGAACAAATTCAGGCAGTTCCCACAAAAACTCCCGTGGGTCATTGACATTTCTTGGTGTTGGAAGCGGACCCACGAGAAGTCTTGTGAGGCAGTGAAGACACTTGTTGGCGTTGGAGGCGGCCCCACAAAAATTTTTGTGGGGCACTGAGTACATTTGATGGTGTTGGAAGAGACCCCACGAAAAGTCTTGTGGGTCCTGAAAACATTTGTTGGGGTTGAAGGTGGTCCCACAAAAAATCTTGTGGGGCACTGAAGTCATTTGTTGGTGTTGAAGGTGGCCCCACAAAAGTCTTGTGTGGCATACAAAAATATTTTCGTTGTTGGAAGCCGCCAACAAGGTATTTTGAGGGACGCACAAGAATTCCTGTGGGACCTTCAAACTCCAACAAGAACGCCTTGAGGGAATTTTTGACTGGGTTGTACTCCTGGAAGGCATTGTCATTGCGCTGACGTGGTAGTGCAAAACGTATCTTCGTTCGGGTCTTGATAGGTGTTGGCCGGCTGGCGGAGGTAACTGAAGCGGTGTTCGTACCTCGGCACCGGGTAGTTATTGCGCTGTGGCCTTGGTGGTGAGCCCGACCTGTAGTAGCCATGGACGCCTGCTGCGGCAGTTGACCCGTGATGGTGACAGGGATGCGGCACGGGTGTAGCTTCGTACAGCGTCAGGCGAGCATGTCGAGTGAGCTCTTCTCGAACGATATCGCGTATTGTTGACGCGAGATCAAACGGCGTGTGTTCGTCAACACTCGCAACGGTGGTTACGTTCGGTAGGCGACCGAACTTGGGAGTGATACGCCGCATCTTGAGGGTCTCGAATGCGCGACAGTGGCGTATGACGTCGGTTATTGTGCCAAGGCTCTTTTTGCCGATGAGCAGCTGGTATACATCCTCGGCAATGCCCTTCAGTAGGTGGCCAACTTTGTCCTCCTCTGGCATGGAAGGGTTGTCGGTCTTGCAGAGCTTCAATATAGCCTCGATATAGGTCGTGCACGTCTCTCCCGGGATCTGGGCTCTCTGCAGCAGCGTTTGTTCCGCTTGCTTTCTCTTTGCTACGGAATCTCCGAAGCACTCCCTTATTTCGGACACCAAGCGATTCCATGACGTGAGGGCATTCTCGTGGTTCTCATACCAGACGAGCGCTGTGTCTGTCAAGAAGAATACTGCATTGGACAGCTGGGTCGCCGCGTCCCACTGGTAGTACTTGCTCACCCGTTTGTAGCATGTGAGCCAGTCGTCCACATCCTCACCAGATTTGCCACCGAATGTGCGAGGCACTATCAGGTCCTGACGCAACCAGGGACCAGGCGCGCCCGAAGCTGGCACTAACGGTGCTGCTGGGACTGGTGCACGGTGCGCAGCTGCGGGTATCCGGTTTCCGTCTTCGCCGTGAGACATCTGAAGCGACAGTGGTAATGGGGGCAGTCCAGCAAGGCGGCGGCTTCGGCGTAGATCGGACGCTTGCAGAATCGTGTTGATCGGTTGATTAATAACAGGTGATAAATATAAGGTGGTAACATGAAAATAATGGCGCGCATGTCATGTAAGGCATGATTTACATGTTACCACCTGTCACTAATTTTCGTCATACTGAAATATCTCGTCATATCAATTTTCATATATATGCATTTTATTAAACGACCGCTAGCGCCGCGAGACCATGTCATGTAAATAATGTTTTACATGGGATGTCTCTCATGATTTGCAAGTTATAACCAGTAACTTGTGTTCGTCCTACGCTCTTGTCACGCCATACCAATTTCGGTGTGTATCAACCTAGCGAAGCGGCCGCGAGCTCACCATGAGCGTGGCACGTAAATCATGCCGTACATGGCATGCATGCCATTTATTTATTTATTTATTTATTTATTTATTTATTTATTTATTTAGGTACTCTCAATGCCATTTGCGGCGTTACAAAGCGGAGTGGTGTTTCAAGTTAAAAATGGCAGTCTTGAATGATGCATGATCAGAGTTGCTGGCGATGGAGGCAGGAAGGTGGCTCCATTCAGATGATGTATTCGGCACGTGGGAGTGGAAGTACACGTTGGTATGGCAGAATGGCACATGAACTTTCAAGTTGTGGTCGATGCGAGGTGAAACATAAGAAGGTGGCGAGAACAACGTGCGTTTTGAATATTTCAGGATTCATGAAAACATTTGTAGAAGAGGCATAGGCGGGCCTGCCTCCTCCTTTTAGAAAGGGTAGGGAGGTCTTGAGAAGTTTTTATTCATGGAATACTAGCAGTACGGGAGTAATTAGCGAAATGAAACGAGATGAGCGATTTTGGATGGCTTCTAGTGCATTAACAAGTACACAAGAATGAGGATCCCAGATTGATGAGGCGTACTCGAGTATAGATCTGACTAGTGTTTTGTAAAGAAGTTTTAATGAAAAAGGCGCTAATGAAAAGTTACGGCGCAAGAAGCCGAGAGTGCGGCTCGCACTGTTAACATGACTATTCCATGTTAAATTTTTATCTATGTGAACACCTAGATATTTGTAAGTATTGACAGATGACAACTGGAAATTAGTAATTGAATAAACAGGGCTAGTGCAGTCAGTACTTTCTCGAGAGGTGCTCATTATTTTACACTTGTTAATGTTCAATTTCATTGGCCAGGCTTAGCACTAAGAGGTAACGTTGTCAAGATCAGGTTGAAGGTGTGATGAGTCATGCGGGTTAGTTATTATGTGGTAGATGACACAATCATCGGCAAATAGCCTGATTGTTGATGTAATGCTGTATGGAAGCTCATTAATATAAACTAGAAAGAGGAAGGGCCCAAGGACAGAACCTTGCGGCACACCAGATGTTACGGAACAATTGCGCGAGTTATGACCGTTAGCTGTTACATGTTGGGTTCTGTTAGACAAGAAGCATTCAATCCACCGTAATATATTAGAGTCAATATTTAGTATGCTTAGTTTTAGTAGGAGTCAACGGTGAGAAACGGTGTCAAAAGCTTTTTGATAATCAAGGAAAATACAATCGATAATGAAGCCACTGTCAGATGCTGCAAATAAGTCGTTGGTGAAGAGAAGTAGTTGGGCTTCGCATGAGTAGTGTTGGCTAAAACCATGCTAACTGTTGTGAAAGAAGATATTTTCCTCGAGAAATATACTTAAGTTAGAATAGATGATGTGTTCGAAGCTTACATGAAATACTAGTCAAAGTAATGGGCCTGTAATTAGAAGGATTGGATGAGTCACCTGGTTTAGGCACAGGAACCACCTTCCCCGCCTTCCAGTCACTGGGCAATGAGGCATGCTGTAATGACTGTGAAAAAAGCTGTGAAAAAATGACTGAACAATAAATGGCAGTTTGTTTCAGGAATTGGGGAGCGATTCCATCTATGCCAGGTGCTGACGCCTTCATTTTAAGTATGAGGTGAAAAAGCCCCCATTGATCAATGATGATTGGTTCCATTCGGGGATATCCCGATTGGAGTTGTCATTATTTTCATGTCATCACCTATAATTTATATTGGACATACAGTCATCTTATGCCATACCAAATTTGGTGTACATCTCATCAACGAAGCGGCCAGGAGAGCACGAAGTCGTGGGCGGGTAGATAGATAGATAGATAGATAGATAGATAGATAGATAGATAGATAGATAGATAGATAGATAGATAGATAGATAGATAGATAGATAGATACGGACAAAGTCGCAGAAGTTCGCTAAGAAATGCTTCGCATTTAATAAATGCCGACAGCCGAGCGCATAAATGCCGCGCAGTTCGCATTTCTTTATCGCGTTAGTACGCGGGCGCACGCGTGTACGCAAGATGAAAACGGCCGCTATTTCTTTCCTAATCAGTGAGAGAACAAGAGTATGCTTCATTCAGGGCTGCAAAAGCGCACGCAATGCGTAAAAAATGCGTTACTCCGCGTGAAATCAACACAGCGCCGCCGCAGCTTCGGCCGCGCTGGACCAAATATGGCGGGCGGCGGGCAGCTCGGTACTTTTCCTGTTCCAGTGATCTTAACGGGTCTGGCGCGGCAGCGGTGAGGCGCGGCAGTTCACCACAAAAGGCCCACACGGGAGCCTTCGCTTTGGACGCTCTCCCAGTATTTTAGGTCACTCTAACCAGGACACTCAGACGAGAACAAAACGAGACATCCGGGCAATCAGCGAAGAGTTTCACTGCGCGGGTTCCTCTGCGAGAGATGGCGCCACGCTACCTGCAGCGCTGAAGCCCCTTGATCTTGAAAATATCGACACTATCCTCCACGTGCGCGTTTTCTGCCTCAATAGGTGGATATCACAAACCTGACTCTCGCAAAGGATTGTGTGCTATGACGGCCGTCTGCATCGACTTCCGGTTCGAGAGTCCGCGCCGCCGTACGGGCGCTGGTGCAGACGAGCGCAATTTGAAGGCTATCGCGCGAGCGTCGACCAAGAACTACAATAGCGCCACGACTTAGAATTCTTTTTCGAGGAAAGGGAGGGATCGGGAGAGCTTCACTCACTCTTTTTGCTGTTCCTTAAGCTGCGGTAACTCCGGTCTAACGAAGGCACATTTCCATTTCTTTTTTTTAACACGAAAGTGTTTTATGCTGGGGTCCACCACGGCTCCACTGACGCATTTCCGTCACGGATATGACGCTGTAAAATGTAAAGACCAACATATGGCAAAGAAAAAAACTAGAAGAAAAAGTTCCGTCACCGGGAGTCGAACTTCCGACCCCTCGATCCCCAGTGCACAGCGCGAAACGACTCCGCCACAGACGGCACGTTCTCAGTGATACTAGCGGCGGGCTATTTATATACACCATTTGCCGGCGGTGGTACTCAGAGATTGGGGTACATCAGCGTGTTTGCGTTATTGTAGTGTTGTATTTTGTTATATTAATCCTAGGTGACATCACTTACCCTAACACACTAACAGACGGCACCACTAAGGGGTTACAGGTATATATATATATATATATATATATATATATATATATATATATATATATATATATATATATATATATATATATATATAGTATCAATAAACATGGCCGGCAGTTAGTCGTCGGCCCAGCTAGCCCAGCCGAACGGCGCGTCGTCATATCGTTACTCTCGACATGGTGTCAAAAGTGGGATCTGCATCATAGTAAAAATGCCTCTGGGCTAGAAGAACAAGGACAGCGAGCTACCTGCGGCGACCGGTGGTAAAGCCATGGTGGCCATGGTCGCTGGGCCCAACTTGCAACCGCCACCCAATTTCGACTTCGAGAACCCAGCGGCTTGGCAGAGGTGGCGTCAGCAGTTCGACGACTAGAGTTTTGCAACGGGTTTTCATGCGGCGGATGATGAAGTTCGCGTCAGAACGCTGCTATACTGCATGGGCACCAGGTCACGGGGCATTTTGTGTTCATTGCAAGTACGGGACGAAGACTATTCAAAGTACAGCGTCATCGTTGGTAAGCTGGACGGATACTTCTTACACCCCGCCGATGAGCTGTACGAGAGCGCACAGTTCCACCGAAGTGTTCAACTGGCAGGGGAGACAGCTGACGCGTTCTTCACGGCACTGGGAAATATGGTGAAACGATGTAATTACTCTGCACGGGACATAGAGGAGCTACTGGTCCGCGACCGTTTTATCGTTGGCCTTCGTGACACGAAGTTATCAGATAAGCTCTGCGGCAATCCAAAGCTTACGTTAGATGAAGCGCGCATTTGTGTCCGTCAAGCGGAAGACGCAGAGAAGGAAAGGGTAAATCTTTCAGCATGTTCGCCAGCGGTGATAACACATGACGAATCGATAAACGTGGACGCGTCGAAAGTCATGCAGAACCGCCCACAGCAGCGAGAGACGCGCAACGCAGCTGCCCCATGGATGCATGTGTCTTCGCCTTGTGGATTTTGTGGCCGGTCCTTACATTTGCGCTCAGAATGTTCCGCACGCCGAACAACCTGCAACAAATGTGGAAAGAAGGGCCATTTCGCAGTGGTTTGCCGGGCTAGCAAGCAACTGTCCATTGTGGAATTGGGTGCTGTCGGTTCGAACAGCGAAGAGCGGGCCAAGTTCGTGGATGTAAAGTGGACGGAATGCCTCTACGCTTCAAAGTTGACAGCGGCGCCGAGGTCACAGTCGTCCCCAGTACATTTTCTGGAAGTCCGCCATATCTTGAGCCGCCGGAAGGGGAAGTTTCAGGACCGGCGGGACAACCGCTGGACGTGCTGGGAACGTTTACCGCCACTCTGCAATGGAAGAACAAGTCGGCAACGCAACGACTTTACGTGCTTCGGTCACAGGTCGAGCCACTTCTGGGATTTCCTGCTATCCACGAGCTGGGTGTGGTCAAGTTCGTGGATCTGGCGGTCAAGACGCAAGGCAACCAGGCGGCATCAGGCAAGCTGTTCTGTGGTTTGGGCGAGCTGCAAGAAGCGTACGCTATACGCCTAAAACCAGATGCTGTTCCCTATTCGCTGCTGGTCCCATGACGTGTGCCCATCCCTTTCCACGGTGTCGTGAAGGCGGAGCTTGACAGACTTGAAGCGGAGGGCGTGATCAGGCGCGTGACAAAGCCTACTCCGTGGTGCGCCAGTATGGTCGTCGTACCGAAGGCATCCGGTTCATACCGCATCTGCGTCGACCTCACCAAGTTGAACCAGGTAGTGTTGCGTGAGCGCCATATCTTGCCCACCGTAGACCAAGTTTTGGGACTACTGGGTAATGCTCAGGTGTTCTCGAAGCTTGACGCTGCATTAAGTTTTCATCAAGTAAAACTGGCAGAAGAGTCTCAAGAACTAACAACATTCATGACGCCGTTCGGACGTTATTGCTACCGTCGACTGCCATTCGGGATAACGTCCGCCCCCGAATACTTTCAGCTCCAAATGAGTTACATTCTCGAGGGTCAAGAGGGCGTCGTGAACATGATCGGCGACATTTTGGTTTTTGGCCGCGACCGTGCAGAACATTACAGAAGCACACGTTGTTGGGCTAGTCGGTTCATGTTCTTTCAGAAGCCACGGAAGTGGCTATTTCGCGCAAAGAAAACACCCCTTAATCCTCCCCTTGCGTTTTCATTGCGCGAAATAGCCACTTCCGTGGCTTCTGAAAGAACATTACAGCCGGCCCTAATCAGTGCTGGCTGGACTGCGAAACGCCGGGCTGACCCTGAACAAGTCGAAATGTCATTTCGGCGTCACAAGCGTCATGTTCCTCGGCGTAGTTATCTGCGGCAGCGGTATTTCGCCGGACCCAGACAAGCTTCCTGCTGTCAAGGGCATGGAACCTCCTGTCGATGTCGGTGGCGTCCGCACACTATTGGGCAAGGTAAACCACGTGGGACGGTTCTTACCCCATCTGTCAGAAGTGACGGCACCCATTCGAGGACTGCTCAACAAAAGAAGTGACTGGGCGTGGGGACTGGCCCAGCAGGTCGCCTTTCAAAAGTTGAAAGACATGATGTCCAACATCTGCATGGCTAACTACCACCCACTGTACCCGACCATCGTATCCGCAGATTCCAGTTCGTTTGGCTTAGGTGCCGTTTCGCTACAAGACCAACCGAGCGGAGAGCGCAGAGCCGTGGCCTACGCATCACGCTCTTTCACGCCAACAGAGCGAAGGTACAGCCAAATGGAAAAAGACGGCTTGGCAGCTGCATGGGCTGTCAAGCGGTTTGACGAGTATGTCCGGGGCTTACACTTCACCATAGAGACTGATCACTTAGCGCTCACGTCCTTGCTTGGTTCCACGGATGTCGATGCTTTACCGCCAAGGATCCAAAGGATTCGACTGAAACTCCTGAGGTACCAGTACACGGTATTGTACGTTCCAGGGAAGCTGCTGGCAACGGCTGATACCCTCTCAAGAGCCCCCGTCACATCAGCGTCTCAGCAGAAGAAAACCAAGTGGAGCTGTACGTCAGTGATGTCATCGGCAACATCGCGGAAGGCGCACCAGTTAGCCTTAAATCGGTTCGTCAGCACCAGTTGATGGATGGAGAGTGTGTTACCCTCGTGAAGTACTGCAGGCAAGGTTGGCCTCACAAAAACAAAGTGCCATCAAACCTCTCGAAGTATTGCAGGTACCAAGGGGAGCTGACAGTGTGCAATGGACTGCTCCTTAAAGGAGGACGTCTGTTGATTCCGGAGGCTCTGCAAAATGACGTCTTGGATTCACTTCACGAGGGTCATCAGGGTGTGAACCGATGCAACGCACGTGCGCGTGATGCTGTGTAGTGGCCTCATATAGGCAGGCATATCGTGTCTATGGTAGAATCATGTGAACGTTGTGCAACTACCAGGGTCCAGCGTGCCGAGCCTCTCCTGCCAGCACCTTCAATGGAGTACCCATGGCAACAAGTGGGTGCAGATTTGTTCCACTTGGAGGGACAAAATTTTCTGCTGCTCGTCGACTACCATTTATTTATTATTTATTTATTTATTTATTTATTTATTTATTTATTTAGCAATACTGTCAATCCCGTCAGGGATTTTTACAGGAGTGGGTTGAACAGTGTCTACAAACATTATATATTCACATATTTATACAATTGTATAGGTAGGATTACAAAAAACCATGGTACATAATAACGATAATGGACCTACAATAATAACGAGTGCACATGCCTCAGTCCCATGTGCACACACTGAAAAACAATAACACGTAAAAGAAAGAAAAAGGTAAGCACGCAACATACAAAGTTGGTACCGACTTCCACCTTTTTAGATCACAAATTTGAAGTATACTGGAAAGGAGGACAGTGATCAGTACAATCCTGGTAGCGTCGCTATCCAGAGGTTATCACGCTACGAAACACTTCCAGCCAAGCGGTGATAATGGCCCCCAGTTCTCGTCACACGAGTTCTCAAGTTTAGCCCAGAGCTATGGGTTTAGACACATCACTAGCACTCCTGGTTATCCTCAATCGAATGGTGCGGTGGAATGGGCTGTTAAGACTGTGAAGGATCTTTTTCGCAAGAGCAACGACCGGTTCCTGGCACTGCTGGCGTATCGTGAAACACCAGGGGTCACAGGGTACAGCCCGTCCCAACTTCTCATGGGGCGACGGTTACGGACACGCATTCCCAGGGACCCGGCCAAGCTGTCACCGGACCTACCACGAGCAGACGTCGTCTTCCAAAAGGACGCCGCGGCTAAGGAAAGGCAAACTCGGGACTTTAACCGTCCGCATGGGGCGAGAGAGCTCCGGGACCTCTCTTCAGGAGACGAAGTGTGGGTAACTGATGCGGAGTGCCGGGCCCAAGTTCTTAGCCGGGGCCAGCCTCCCCGATCCTACATCGTGGAAACTCTCAGTGGAGTTATACAACGAAACCGACGGCATCTCGTGCCTTATTCCCGAGATCTCAGTGCGTCATCCCCAGTCTCCCTTCCGAGCCCCGGCCCAAACCAGGAGCACAGACTCAGCCAGGAGAAACCATCACATGGCCAGCACGATACAAGTACCGGCGCAGACCCTGACAGCATACCCCACAAGTTTACCAGGTCCGGGAGGCGTGTGCTCCCACCCGAAAGACTGAATTTGTAGTTCTTGGAAAGGGAGATGTAGCCTTGTTGTATTTTGTTATATTAATCCTAGGTGGCGTCAGATACCCTAACACACTATAAGACGGCGCCACTAAGGGGTTACAGGTGCATTATATATATATATATATATTGTCGTACGACGATTTATTGTGCGACGGCGACGTCTTAAACAGTCGAGGAATAGCACCGGCAGAAGCCGAAGGTAGATCGCGTGCACAGCAACAACAGACGCGGAAGCTCTTCTTTCTCTTCCTCACTACAATGGCCCCGGGACTGAAAAGGAGCCATCCTGGCGACTACGGCGCAGGTAGGATCAAAGGGTCGTAATATGGCTTGAGTCGGCTGACATGCACCGTGTCACGACCGCGATGTCTGAGGTCGTGGGATGGCGTCACAGGTTCAACGACGTAGTTAACAGAGGATGTGCGGTCGATTATGCGGTAAGGGCCATCATAACGAGAAGAAACTTCGTTGAAAGTCCAGGACTGTGAGGTGGGACCGACAACCAAACGAGTGAACCGGTCGCAAAATCTTGTGTAGACAATTCGTTGTCATGCCGCAGCTTTTCGCGACCTTGAGCGGCGGTCGTAAGTGTACGCGCAAGCTGCCTACAGTCCTCTGCGTATTTGGCCGCTTCGGACACCGTTGTGCACTCGGAAGTGTCGGGTCGGTACGGAAGCAATGTATCCAATGTGCAGGAGGGCTCTCGTCCATATAGTAGAAAGAACGGCGAAAAGCCAGTGGTAGTTTGTGTGGCAGTGTTATACGCGTATGTTACGAACGGCAAAACAGTGTCCCAGTTGCTATGATCCGAGGCGACGTACATAGTCAACATGTCGCCGAGAGTACGGTTGAACCTCTCCGTCAAGCCGTTCGTTTGCGGATGGTAGGCTGTAGACTTGTGGTGGACGATGTTGCATGCAGCGAGAAGGGCTTGTATTACTTCGGAAAGGAACACGCGCCCTCTGTCACTGAGCAGTTCACGTGGCGCTCCATGTCGAAGAACGAAGTTCCGCAAAATGAAGAATGCGACTTCGCGCGAAGTAGCGGCTGGAAGTGCTGCGGTCTCGGCGTAGCGCGTGAGATGATCGACTCCTACAATTATCCATCGGTTACCCGAGGAGCTGCAGGGAAGAGGACCATATAGGTCTATGCCGACGCGATCAAAGGGACGAGCCGGACAGGGCAGCGGTTGTAACTCGCCAGTAGGCCGCTGGTGAACTTTTCGTCGTTGACATGCTGTACAAGCTCGAACGTACTGGCGGACGAAGCGATACATTCCGGCCCAGTAGAAACGTTGTCGTAGCCGAGTATACGTCTTCAGCTCACCGGCGTGCCCGTTATGAGGGGCAGCATGAAAATATTCGCATATTTCAGAACGCATGTGCCGGGGAATCACGAGTAGCCACTTGCGACCGTCGGTTAAATAGTTTCGCCGATAAAGGATGCGGTCATGCAGAGCAAAGTGAGCGGCTTGGCGACGAAGTGTTCGAGAAGAGGGTGTAGTGTTTGGGTCGTCGAGGAAGTTTATTATAGCTGAAAGGGATGGATCCTTTCGCTGCTCGACGGGCATGTTAGCGACGTTGATGGGGGACACGGATGCAAAAGACATCGATGCGGAGGCCACGTCGACAGGTATCGGCGATCGGGAAAGCGCATCGGCGTCAGAGTGCTTCCTTCCCGATCGGTAGACAACGCGGATGTCGTGTTCTTGTAAGCGAAGCGCCCAACGCCCGAGCCGTCCTGATGGATCTTTTAACGAGGACAGCCAGCAAAGGGCGTGGTGGTCGGTAACAACGTCGAAAGGGCGACCGTAGAGGTATGGACGAAATTTGACGAGAGCCCAAATGATGGCTAAACATTCCTTTTCTGTGACGGAGTAGTTTCTTTCCGCCTTCGTTAAAGTGCGACTGGCATACGCCACAACGTACTCGTCGTAGCCGTCTTTCCGTTGCGCTAGGACTGCACCAAGTCCGATGCCGCTGGCGTCCGTGTGTATTTCTGTAGGGGCTGTGGGATCGTAATGACGAAGGATCGGTGGAGAAATTAGTAGGCGACGTAGTTGCTCGAAGGCTTCGTCACACGAGGTTGACCACGCCGAGATGCCGTTGCTTGCGGTAAGCAAATTGGTCAGTGGCGCGATGATGCTTGCAAAATTGCGCACAAAACGCCGAAAATAAGAGCAGAGCCCTATGAAGCTGCGGAGTGCCTTAAGAGTAGTGGGCTTGGGGAACTCTGCGACCGCACGAAGCTTGGCGGGATCAGGAAGAACACCATCCTTTGATACAACGTGCCCTAATATTGTTAACTGACGGGCAGCAAAACGGCACTTTTTGATGTTCAGTTGGAGGCCTGCAGAGGAGAGGCAGGTAAGTATCTCACCCAAGCGAATGAGGTGCGTTGGAAAATCGGCCGAAAACACGATGATGTCATCAAGATAACAGAGGCATGTTTTCCACTTGTAGTTGCGAAGGATTGTATCCATCATACGCTCGAAGGTTGCGGGCGCGTTGCACAGGCCGAAAGGCATGACGGTAAATTCGTACAAACCGTCAGGTGTGACGAAAGCTGTCTTTTCGCAGTCATTTTCAGCCATGGGCACTTGCCAATAGCCCGAGCGAAGGTCCAGAGACGAGAAGTACTCTGCGCCTTGCAAACAGTCGAGGGCATCATCTATCCGAGGCAGCGGATAGACATCTTTGCGAGTGATCTTATTCAGCCGACGATAATCCACACAGAAGCGGATTGACCCGTCCTTCTTGCGTACTAGCACCACAGGAGACGCCCAAGGACTGTGGGAGGGGCGAATGACGCCACGCTGCAGCATATCGTCGACTTGCTCGCTAATTACCCGTCGTTCCGCTGCGACACGCGGTATGGGCGCTGGCGTAATGGAGAGTGGGAACCAGTGTGGATGCTGTGAGTGATGCTCGCCGCACGTCCCAAGGATGGTTGGTCGCAATCAACGATGACCGAAACTTTTGAAGCAGGGCGAGGACTTGGCGGCGGTATGAATCCGGCAGATCGGCGTCCAAGGCGGCTTCAAGAACGTCTGACGACGGCGAAGACAGTGATGGTGAGGTGCAATGCTCGGAGGAAGTAAGGGCGTCGAGCTGATAACAGGGCGTGTCGTCAGAAGTCTCAAGGATGTGAATTGGGTCAATGGGCTGAACACGACCTAGTGATTCTCCGCGCAGTAAGGTTACGGGGTGCTTAAACGGATTGCAGACAAGCATAGATGATAATCCGGATTCAGTGGCAAGAACGGCAAACGGGAGAGGTAGAGCCTTCCGACGCAGAAAAATAGGCGACGGCGTAAAGAGTACGGTGGCGTCGGTCGCGGCGGAGCAAGATACGGGCACAAGGACCGACATTTCGGGCGGTACTTCCGTGTTGGATACAACAGTGAGCTTTGCGGCTTTAGTTGCAGAAGGGTCGGGCAGTACGGATCCAGAGAATGGGAAAAGCGCCACTTCGGCTCTGGCACAGTCTATGATGGCCCGATGTTGCGACAAGAAATCCCAACCGAGGATGAGTTCATGGGAGCATGAAGAGAGCACGAAAAGTTCGACAACGTATACAGCGCCGTCAATGACCACTCTCGCGGTGCACGCAGCATGCGGTGCTACATGCTGTGTACTTGCAGTGCGCAGTAGCATGCCAGATAGCGGCGTGGTGACCTTATGCAGTTTTCTACAAAGCTTCTCGTCGATGACAGAAACGGCAGCCCCAGTATCAATAAGCGCTATTGCGGCAGTTCCTTCAACTATAACGTCCAATAAATTGCGCGGCGACTGTGCAGGCCTTGTAGAAGTCGCGAAGCTTGCAGTTCGTGCCTGCGGAACTGCAGCAGCTAGTTTCCCTCGCTGGGCGACTGGCGACGACGTAAGGGCGAAGGCGAGCGACGACGTGGGGAGGGTGATCGATGGTTGGCGAAAGGACGTCGCGGTAGCGCCGAAAAGTCTGGGTTGGAACGCATGGCATTAGCGGTATCATCATTCGAGTAGCCGTATCCAGGTACTGCAACAGTTGGATGAGCAGAAGGCATGCGACGATTGCAGAAGCGTGCGACGTGGCCGGCGAAACCGCAAGCGAAGCATATGGGTCGGTTGTCCCGTGTGCGCCAGGGGTTCTGAAAATGGCTTCGAGGTGGAACTTGGGGCGACAAAGGAGGGGGAGATGTTCGTGGTCGCATCGCGGCAGGAAATGCGACGGTCTGATGCGCAGGTCGCGCTGCGACTGCAGCATAAGTCAGAGGTGCAGCTACGGGAGCGAATGGTTGAGCCAAAGGTAGAGACTCGGCAAGCTCCTCGCGAATGGCCCTTCTGATGGGATCAGCCAAAGGTGTGGCAGGCTGTACAGGGCGATCTCCTAGCGGAAGCATGGACAGTTGGCGCGCCACCTCTTCACGAATGAAGTCCTTAATCTTGTCGGAGAGGGATATATCGGACGCCGGGTTGGCGGCAAGCGTGAGACCCGAGAGCGAGTTGGCAGGTGCAACAGCGCTGCGCGCAAGGACCCTTTGTCGACGCAACTCATCGAAGCTCTGGCAAAGGGTGACGATGGCCGCGACAGAAGTAGGGTTTCGCGCAAGAAGCATCTGGAATGCGTCGTCTTCGATGCCTTTGAGGACATGCTTCACTTGGTCCTCTTCGCTCATCGAGGAATCGACGCGGGCACAAAGGTCCACGACATCCTCTATGTAGCTGGTGTACGTCTCACCAGGCAGTTGAGCGCGTTGGCGTAGACGTTGCTCAGCGCGGAGCTTTCTCAAGGTGGGGCGGCCGAAGACTTCCGTGAATGCTGTCTTGAAAGCGGACCAGGTCTGTAATTGACGCTCATGATTGTGGAACCAGAGGTTCGCAACGTCAGCGAGATAGAAGATGACCGCACGTAGTTTGGCCGGGTCATCCCATTTGTTGTGCTTGCTGACGCGCTCATAGATGGAAAGCCAGTCTTCTGCGTCAGTCTCACCTGCTGCGCTAAAGACTGGAGGGTCGCGTTGCCGCTGGACGGCGCCGCAGCTGGTGGGAGGGGCGGCGGCTTCAGGCTGATTATCAACAGCGTCGGTCATAGTGCTTGAAACAGCTGGCAACGTTCGGTTGCGAAGTTCCAGGTTGAGGCCAGGGATTCCAGCAACCTCCACCAGATGTCGTACGACGATTTATTGTGCGACGGCGACGTCTTAAACAGTCGAGGAATAGCACCGGCAGAAGCCGAAGGTAGATCGCGTGCACAGCAACAACAGACGCGGAAGCTCTTCTTTCTCTTCCTCACTACAATATATATATATATATATATATATATATATATATATATATATATATATATATATATATATATATATATATAGTATCAATAGACATGGCCGGGCAGTTAGTCGCCTTCCCAGCCGAACGTCGCATCATCATATCGTTACTCTCGACACTTATCACTAGCGAGATGGCGCGAAGGGCTCGAAGATCGCGCTTTAAAGGTCGTCGCCCCACGCGCTTGAAATGAGCGTGTGCCTCTACAGGGCGTGGTCGCTCCTGCGCGCACGCTTATCTTGTACGTCTTGCGCTCTCACCCCAAGTTCGCGTTGGAAGCTACGGAGAGCATGTAGGTCACTTCGCTCACTGCAGCGGCCACTTTTGCGAAAGGAGCGCGCTGCTCACAAAGAAATAAGTTACACTAAGACAGATAACTGGGCAGATTGGTATGTATCCATATTTAAACTTTTTAGCACGCACAAAAGACAAGGACAAGAAAGAGACACACGAGCGCTAACTCTCAACTGTTTATTTGTCAAAGGAACGATACATATAAATACACAAAAACCAGCATAGAGCATGTGCGGCGCAAGTCATGTGACACACTGTCAGAAGGGCTAAACAGAATTTAAAAAAAACAAACTCCTTATATGTTAGAGCCACCGAAGGATGACTGATGCATTTCTCTGCAGACCTATTGATATAAAATGCTTCCGTAACTTCCCGTGTTAGTTTGTCTTTATCTGCAAACAAGATATCTGTATTATGAAAAACGGGTTCACAATGGCATGATTTAAAATGATCAGACAAGTGTGAAAATGTTTCTTTCCCCAGTGAGTTAGCATGCTCTTTAAGCCGTGTGTTGATACAGCGGCCAGTCTGTCCTATGTACATACTTCCACATATTAAGGGTATCCGATATACCACCCCTTTTCGGCATTTGTTAACTTCGATTCCTCCTTTAAGCCACAGCTACATTTATTTCCCCCCACTCTGAACTTTTTTGCAACGGCCTGGCACAAATGTTGCGCCTTAATGGGGGCGCTGATAACAACTTCAATGCCATACCTTCCGCCTACTTTTTTTTAACCCGTGAGAAAATTTATGAACATATGGCAAAACCGCACAGTGCCTTTCATCTTCACTGAAGCGTTTCATTGAAGGTGATGCCTGCACGCACTTCACTATCCTTACAACTTTATCAACAGCTCTGGTGATAGCCTGCTCCGAGAAGCCTACTGAGCATAGCCGTGTAACTTGTTTTGAAAAGCTCTTTCATTGCGTGATAGCAAGACTTCACCATGGCCCCTCGAAGGCAAGACACTGCTATTCCACTGCTATTGTAAAAAATGGAATAGCAGTGTCTTGCCTTCGAGGGGCCATGGTGAAGGCTTGCTATCATGCAATGAAAGAGAGCTTTTCAAAGCAAGTTGCACGGCTATCCTCAGGAGGCTTCCCGGAGCAAGCTATCACCAGAGCTGTTGATAAAGTTGTAAGGATAGTGAAGGGCGTGCAGGCATCACCTTCAAGGAAACGCTACAGTGAAGATAAAAGGCACCGTGCGGTTTTGCCATATGTTCATATTTTCTCACGGGTTAAAAAAAGTAGGCGGAAGGTATGGCATTGAAGTTGTTTTCAGCGGCCCCATTAAGGCGCAAAATTTGTGCGAGGCCGTTGCAAAAAAGTTCAAAGTGGGGGGAAACGAATGTAGCTGTGGCTTAAAGGATAAAGAAGGCTGATAAAGAAGGTTGTTTTGTTATTTTGCCTGATGGTATTGTGGAGATAGGTTTAGCACAAAGCTTACCCTACGAGGCGACCGTGAAGGGACGCGACGTTCTCCACTGCCGCAACGAACAAAGACGCTACGGCGGGGTTCGTCGACTCCGGCACGGCGCAGAAAAGGCACTCGAAGCAGGATGTCAACAAACAACACGGGTTTATTAAGCCAAGATGCAGCACAGTACGACAGTCACGGGCTTGCAGGCCGTAAAGGGAAACAAGGTGTATGACCGGGCTAGTTGGTATTCCATATTGACGTGAACAGCGCGTGGGATACACAAGGACGAAGAAACGACGAGGACTAGCGCTGACTTCCTACTGAAATTTATTAACACAAACATAGAAAAACGAGAACAAGTAGGCACACGTGATCACCGCTTATTTGAATTGCGCATGACGGCAGGCATGGAGAGGGAACCAAGAAACAAAAAGAATTAATAAGCAAAAACCACAAAACCGCAAACAGACGTCAGGAGAAGCAAACGGAGTATGTCTAGGTTATCTGGTCGGATGAACTTAGGTAATCTATTTCTTTTTCAGTGAGGGCGATTGAAGTTTTGCTGATACAATTGCCTTTAGCGATGGCTGCAGCTTCAATGATTATGCGCGTGCTGTCCTGACGATCCAGCATTTGATAATCCTCCAGAGAGATCCTCCAGCATTTGATAACACACAGATTTTAGCTAGGCATCGTCAAGACAGCACGCGCATAATCATTGAAGCTGCAGCCATCGCTAAAGGCATCGCTAGGCATCGTCAGGACAGCACGCGCATAATCATTTTATTACTCTGACTCTTTCTTTGCCTGAGAGTTCGTTCTGTTGTGCCCTCGAACTTCGTGTTTGAAGGCATATGAAATTCTGCGCGCATACATTTTTCTTTCAAGTTCAACTCTAAGGTTTCGGCACTTCACGTTTGTAAGTCTCTGAAATACTACAGACGCCATATCTGTACGTCACTCGTCGTTTGAAAAGCGACGTCGGTCGTTTTACGTCGATGCCAGTATACCTGAGGGGCCGTTTTGTTTCATTGGCCGGCCTTTTCCACGCTGGGTATTTAAAAAAATGACATAACGTAGGCAATGACAAGGCAGTACATGCAATGCAAGCACACTAAATCAGCGCAGTTGATGGCATAGCACCTGTACTCTAATCAGAACCTCATAAACGATTTGATTTGGCCCCATATGTGCTCATATGTGTGTGATTCTGAGGCAGCCGTCGTTTGTGCTCGAAAATACATAATCGAGCTTATTCGGTAAAATATTGCTGCGTGTTTTAAAGCATAACCGTATGCGAATGCTGGCTGCTGCGCTCGAGACCCCCCTGTCACTGTTCCCCGTGTTTCGTTCGCGACGACCGTCTATTTCTACTTCCCGCTTCGTTCTGTAAAATACGAAATATTTCTTATTGATTCACAAAGGAACGCAAGAACACGATCACCGCGCAACCGGTAACAAGCGCGCCGCAGAAGAGCACGCGTTTCCTCCCCAATTACACTGAACAACAGGCACGTAGAAGCAGCGAAGAGCTAGGCCTCGAACCAGAAGTACCGTAGCAGACGACGCGCCGTTTTGCTATCCACCTATTCTCCTCGGATTTCTCCCCTCGCCTGCTCGGCGCGGTGCGCCCGGCACGCTCACTTGAGAGACAGTTACGTACACACCACACCCAATTTTCATTTTCATTTCCTTCTTCCTTTTAAGAATCACCCCGCCCCCCCTCCACTGGCTCGCTTGCGCCGCATATAATCACGGCGCGCGCTTGTTTAATAGGCCCCTTAAAGCATTAAGTGAGAATTTATCCCTTAAGAAACAGTCTTGACGACATTGGACTTCCGATAGAACTTAGTAACAGATATATTTATTTATGACGCTTCGATAAATACAGGCGGAAGCGCTTCAAAAAAATGAGTGTACCAAATGGGGGCTGAGCAATTTACCTGTCCGTCGCCGCTTCGGCTTACCGTAAGGCGGAGGTGTATTAAGCGCATATAATGTAAGGAGCATGAAGTGTAGACGAGAATTTCTTTCGTAACTGTGGTCTTGATGAGCTCAAAGAAGGTAGCCAAGAAGGAATGTGTTGATTTACTTCATTTGGCCAAAATGAGTGGGCCCAAAGCCTTTTTGCACCAACGCCGCTGTCGAACACGTACGCACGCACATATATACACGCGCACATACATGAGCGATAGAGACACCCCCGCACATACATACACACGCGATACAGACACCCACGCACGCACATACCTTCACACGCGCGTACACACGTGATACAGACACGCACGCACATACCTTCACACGCGCATACACAAGCGATACAGACATGCACGCACTTACATACACCCGCGATACAGACACGCACGCGTAAAAACACGCACACACGCACATAAATGGACACGCGCATACACAAACGATACAGAGGCGCACGCACACACGTAAATACGCACGCGCATACACACGCGTGCAGGCACGCACGCAGGCACATATATACACCCGCGCATACACATGCGTACAGACACGCACACGCGCGCATACACATACGGGGACAGATACGCACGAAGGCACACACATACACACACGGATACACACGCGTACAGACACGCACGCAAGCACATACATACACACGCGGATACACACGCGATAATGCGCACGCACATACATACACACGCGCGAAGACACACAAACGCACGAACGCATATGCACACACATACGTGCGCACACACGTATACACACGCGTCAATACAGACATGCACAAACGCACGCAGGCGCACACATGCACTCACACAAACACGCAAACTTGTGCGCACACGCAGGCGTACACATGCCCACATAAGAACACGCATACACCCGCACACACCCATACACACACGCCAGGAGGTTTCACGCCTGGAGGGTTCATGGCGTGCGTAAGAACCTAAAAGCGCGCGAAGATTGCCTGCGCGCGCTTTTCGTGACGTCAGAGTCACCTGACTGGAAGGTTTCGCGCGTCGCAGCCATTCAGCGTCGCGGATGCGCTGGCTCCGCCAAAGGGATGGTGGAAAAAGAGGAGGTTGACGGCGCTGCGAGAGTGTGGTGGCCTGGATAAAAGAGCGCCACAATATCAATGGGTTTTATGCAGCGCTAGAGCATATGGCTCCCTTGAAATGGTATAGCGCATTACGGGGAAGAAGAAACGGCCTAGCAGACCGACACAAGAGGACAGAGCGCTAACTTCCAACTGAGCTTTATTGTCAAAATGCATCAAATATGTAGACTTGCGCAAGCATACAAAAACACCCTAACGCAACGCCAAGATTAGACACCATCGCACCGTCACACACCACAAATTCACAGACGGTTTCCCTGATTAAGAAAGGCCACTTCATGTTCAGATAAAGCCAAGGAAGGAGCGCTGATACACGCGATGCCAGCTCTGGCTATACAATGTGCTTCTATTATTTCTCGAGTGATTTGTGACGGGTGCTTTTTTAACACTTCACATTGATCAAACATGGGGGAACATCCACAATCGCGGCAGTGAATTCCAATATGGCCCTGGATTGCTTTGTGAACATTGTAATGGTGCTCTTTTAGCCTTTCATTAAGGCAGCGTCCCGTTTGGCCGATATACCTCTTACCACATGAAAGTGGTATCGAGTAAACAACCCCCACTTCACATGGCACAAACCGAGTTTTGTGCTTGGTTGAGCAAACAGTGGCACGTGATTTGAGGGGATTGACTGCTTTGCAAAGCCGCTGTAACTTATCCGGCGCCGAAAACACCACCTTCACGCTGACTTTCTCCCCTATCTTTTTTAGTCGGTGGGAAATGTCATGCACGTAGGGTAAAACTACGGGACTTTTTCTGTCGTTAGATTGCGGCTGAGCCTCGGAGTTGCAGTCTCTCTTTATCTGTTTTAATAGCTTTTCAGCTATAGATACCAGTAGGATAGCTGGGTACCCAGCACTCAAAAGCCTTTCAGCCTGAGCTGCAAAGCTGCGCTGCATGACAAGCGCTCCTAGCAGGTTTCACACCATCTGCTGGTCACGGAACGCGAATCTGTAAGATTCTTCGCGCCGAGTGGCTACGCCAGGCTCGCTTCTACAGGGATGCCTTGCGCCTCAAACTCCAGACTGCCGAAGGCATTATCAAGGCGAAGATGAAGTGGCGAGAACTGTCTGCTTCAATTGACCGAAAAGCGGAGTACCTGTGGCAGCATATGCTCTTCCACCTTCGTGCAATGACCCCCAAGAAGGTGACTCCGACGAGCAACCCTGTACACACTCTGGGCGGTGTTGTGCTCCCTGAACCGGTTAGACGCGTGTTGTGCCGCGGACCCAAATTCGCCACGGAACCGGCCAATTCGCCGTACGATCTGCTCACCTACGTCAGGCAAGTGGCTCGACAGATACCTGAAGGTGAAAGGGACAGGTGTGTTGCCGATGGCGTCGATGTGATTTCGCGTTTTATGCCTTCTACCAAAAAAGTGCCAGTTAGGAAAGTCGTGGGTTACTTCAAAGACAATTCACTAACCCTGTTACCTTCTGACAAAGAGGGAGGTTTTGTCGCTTTACCTAACTCTTTATTTATTGAGAAAGCGACCGCAGCCGTTCAGTCCGTCTTTAGAGCTGAGGACGACACTTCCCTCTGTAAGGTTAAATCCCAAGCAAAAAAGCTGTGCGCCACCTTGGGTTTTGAAAAACTTGCCAAAGCAGTAGACAAGTGCAAGAAGCTTAGCCTAGATATCTTCTTCACGGCCAAAACACACAAGGTCGATTGCCCCCTGCGGGTAATTGTGACAGAGAGGAACATGGCAAAAAACTGTGGCATTATTTCTGCAAGAAAAGCTCAATTTGCTCGCCGTTGATGACCCCTTTTTAATAAGGAATTCGGACATTTTGGTCAACTTTCTGGAACAGAACGACAGGGGCTTAAAAGCATTTTCTGTCGATATAAAAGATTTATATTACTCTTTGCCGCATGGGAAGTTGTTAGAGTGTGTTGACGATGCCATTGACTCATTTGGTGCTATAGCCTTCCAGAATCTCACGGGTGTCCATAACAGTAACCTCTTAGAGCTTCTGTCTTTTTATATCAGGTCGACTTTTGCATCTTTTAATGATCGGACATACATACAGAATAGTGGTGTCTGCATTGGGTCATGTCTCGCCCCGATCCTTAGCGACATATACCTTGCATATCATGACCGATTGCTGATGAGCATGCCTGACCAAAATATTGTCGCCAAAGTATGTCGGTACGTGGACGACTTTTTGATTTTCATTGACTGCAGCGACGCTGCCTGCCAGCACCTAACCGACGGTATTGTAATTACTTTTAAAGAATGTTTCAAACAGCTTTTATTGACACATGGAATGCCTATTGACAACAGCTTACGCTTTTTAGATTTGACTTTGATTCTTTCACCTGACCATGTGTGCTGGCTATATGAACCTAGAACTGGAAAACCTCTTTTACCCTATGACTCTTCCCATTCCAAGTTAGTTAAGCGAAGCATCACAAATCTTTGTCTCATCAATCCCCTCAGGAAATCATGTCATCATGTCATGCAGCGCAGCTTTGCAGCTCAGGCTGAAAGGCTTTTGAGTGCTGGGTACCCAGCTATCCTACTGGTATCTATAGCTGAAAAGCTATTAAAACAGATAAAGAGAGACTGCAACTCCGAGGCTCAGCCGCAATCTAACGACAGAAAAAGTCCCGTAGTTTTACCCTACGTGCATGACATTTCCCACCGACTAAAAAAGATAGGGGAGAAAGTCAGCGTGAAGGTGGTGTTTTCGGCGCCGGATAAGTTACAGCGGCTTTGCAAAGCAGTCAATCCCCTCAAATCACGTGCCACTGTTTGCTCAACCAAGCACAAAACTCGGTTTGTGCCATGTGAAGTGGGGGTTGTTTACTCGATACCACTTTCATGTGGTAAGAGGTATATCGGCCAAACGGGACGCTGCCTTAATGAAAGGCTAAAAGAGCACCATTACAATGTTCACAAAGCAATCCAGGGCCATATTGGAATTCACTGCCGCGATTGTGGATGTTCCCCCATGTTTGATCAATGTGAAGTGTTAAAAAAGCACCCGTCACAAATCACTCGAGAAATAATAGAAGCACATTGTATAGCCAGAGCTGGCATCGCGTGTATCAGCGCTCCTTCCTTGGCTTTATCTGAACATGAAGTGGCCTTTCTTAATCAGGGAAACCGTCTGTGAATTTGTGGTGTGTGACGGTGCGATGGTGTCTAATCTTGGCGTTGCGTTAGGGTGTTTTTGTATGCTTGCGCAAGTCTACATATTTGATGCATTTTGACAATAAAGCTCAGTTGGAAGTTAGCGCTCTGTCCTCTTGTGTCGGTCTGCTAGGCCGTTTCTTCTTCCCCGTAATGCGCTATACCATTTCAAGTACGACGAACCAACTCGCCCAATCTTCAACACATATGGCTCCCGTCCGGCCTGCTGACGCTCAGGCCTGCGCCGCGTTGTGGCCGCTTACGCTAAGCGCAGCGAAAAGTTCAGACCATACAGTGACAGGGAACAATGGCGTCCATACGGACCAGCGCACTTGATGGTGTGGGGTGTCCCCTTGCGAACATGCGCTATACCTGCTTTGACATTATGGCCATAGCATTGCTTGTACTTTTCAGTCTTTCTTCTACGGGGAACAAGTTGGCCCCCCCCCCCCCTAAAAAAACAAGTTTACGCTTTACCGGCTACGTTTGCTTTCTGTACCGTGAGAACTATATGACAGTATCATCTTCAACCAAACTACTTTACTGGTAGTCATTTCATTCATACACCTGTTCCAGATTACGGGAGAGCCCGCCGCTTATTTTTCTATGCAGCGAGAAACGTGTGTGGGTGCTTCCTGGGGGGTTGGCTCATGAACTCTTCCTGCGATTCGTAAATGAATCGTGCAGTGCTTTTCGTAGTTGTAATGAGCAAAACGCAAAATATATTAGCTGTACATGCGGTATATGAACGCGTCTGCTCTGTATGAGTTAAGTCGTTGTCTCAAGAAATACATGGGTAATTACTAAAGTAATTATACTAAAGCAATTATACTGCGGCCTTCACATTAGTCTTTCGTAATCCTTTTGATTTGCAGTGACCACACCAGAACCGAAAGCGGATACGTTCACAAGGATTCTTCGACTAGGAACGAAGATCTTAAAACTGGATCCCATGGCGCTACCCAACCAAGTCTTTGACTTCTTGTTTTTCGGCCAAATTTTACTGCTGGAAGGATCAGTGTCAGGCCTTGGATCAATTACGAGGACAGGCGCGAACATTATAAGGGCAGAAAATGGCACCTTTAGCGCAAGCGTAGACGTCGGCACCGAGCAACTTCACGTAAACTACACTGCCCTGATAACTGCAGCAAAATTTAATCATCTGGTTGCGTACATGTCGGCCTCCGTTAGGACAACCAGGATGACTCTCACTCTCAATCAGTGAGTATGACTTTTTCACTTCTTTCAGTTCAAAGGCGTTCATTTTTTTTATTTCATTTACCTTTTTAGTTGTTGTTGCTGCAGTCTCACACAGTTTATTCTATGTGGGTGGATTATAAGTCTTAAATGTTTACAAGATAATCAATAAATTCAATAAACACTGATACAATATCATAGCAATCACAGCAAGGAGTCATAACATACGTTTCAATAATATTGGCGCGAGCAGTGCCTTTTGGTTTGTTCGTTTGCGTATTAAGTTGTCCGCGTCTGGCAGTCGGAGTGCTTATCTGTGTTCGAAGCGAAGCCCGTGTTTCGCGCTCTCTTTTGTAGCTCACCCAGAGTATCTTGATTTGATACGGCGAGCGCTTCGCCGTGTCGTAACTAGCTCAGGGTTATCGCTACAAGTCGATGGCATCAAAAAACGAAGAACGCCAGACACAAAAAGCCCACAGGGAACCCAAGCTCAAGGGGGCGATCGGAGATCTTTGTTCGTTCGCGTTCGTTCTGCGGTGCCTACGTCACAAAAGTGAGAGGAGGCGCAGCTCTCCCGCCTAGAACCGCCGAGAGGAAGAGAACAGCCAATCGTGAAGCGGAGAGCTTTCCGGAAGTAGACGCGCATCCTGTGACGTCGGCACGGGGACCGTGAAGCGTTTCTCGCCTTTTATTAAATATAATTACTTTACAGAAAATTATTGTTTTTGCTTCTCAAGCTCAAACACTCTTTCAAACAGCAACAGCTTTGAGTGATAATATTTAATAATGTTAGTTTTTTTTGACGTCGTCGCTAGATGGTGTCGCGAACGCGAAAAAAAAAAAGAAAAGTAGCGGCTGACGCAGTTTCAAAATGTCGCCCCATCGCGACGTCTTTGTTGGTTCTCGGGTGTCTGATCGTCAAAAGGAGCTTCTGCTGGCTTTTGTGAGAGAGCATCCACAGATCGCGACGCTGTCGTGCCCGCTGGAGCCGTCGTTCACGAGGGAGGACCGGGACGACATGTGGCAGGAGCTGGTAGCGCTTTTGAACGAAGTCCCTGCGCGTAACACCACAGCCTTGCCAAACTCCGAGAGCAGCAGACGTGAGTGCGAGCACAATTGTATTGTGGTCGGTCATCTTACACGTCCTGCTTGTGCTTTCCAGCGGCACCGGAGGCGGCCAGATTACGGGTTACCGCGGCCGCGTCGTGCTTGACAGGGACCGCGCGGGTCGACAGTAAGCGAGGCCCAGAGTTGGGGTGATCTGAATCGGTAAGCACTGGCTTAGAATATCATTGTTACTTGTATGCTGCGAATTAGTGTGCTCATTTGCTTCGAGCCATTACGCGCTGTCAGTTTTACTTTTTCAAACAATATCGAGTGAATCACCCGGCCGCCGCGTTGGCTGAGGTGCTAACACGTTGCGCCGCTCAGAACAGAAAGCAAAACAGCCACATTTGCGGTGATGACGAAAGAACAGCCGCGAACTATATTTCGAAGCTCATTAAAGCACCCTACGTGTTCCAACCCATTTCTCAGACCCTCGAGTCGAGTGAGGTGCGTAGCCAGTAGATTTGCTTCCCTCCACCCTCTCTCCGAAGTCTGTGTCATAGCATGCCGCTGTGTAAACATCTCTAAAAAAAAACATTGCTATTCCACTTCCAGCATTAGTGCACATTCGCCACAATAATCCCTACGAATTATTGTTTTTAGATCTGTGTAGCTGCACTGTTATCATTAGTAGGGACCAGACTGGGATATAGTCTTTTTTTAACGTATGCTTACAGATGGTTCCCCCAGATCAGAGCCTGCAAGCATGTGCACTATCTGGGGACTTCCGTCGCCTGCACCGCCAAGGTTCTTGGTCGGGAACAACTTCCGCGGCTTGCAGGTGAACTTTCACATCTTGCACTCAAGTGTCAATCAAGAAACTTCTTACTACTAACAGGTGAGCCCTGCTCCAGCTGCTGCTGGTGTGGCTGAAGAGGATGTGGCCCAGGACCTTCCCCGTGTCACAACTCGTAAGTTTCGCTGATGTTTTTGATTAGCTGTAGATGGTATGACATGCTCACAGGTGATGCTCATGCGTGCGGCTATGTGTTTGTCAAGAGATGACATCTGTGGGCATAAAGACAAAAAGTTGCACAAAAAAAATTTGGCAAACGGTTGCAGGAGCTAGTTGTTTGCATAACTGTCAAATGGAATAAACAGGTGTCCTGCCTTGCAGTTATGGTGAAATGTAGCGAAAAAGTTGCAGTAGAAGAATGTTCAACATCTTGAAATGTTTCCCTATTTTGTCACTTGCTTCAAAAGTGAAACTGAAAATGTGCTATTGCTAAATATACTGTTCAAAAAGCAAGCTCGTTATATAACTTAACATAGCCATCATACACAAATGCACATGTTTGCACCTGTGTTACACCTGCTTGCTGTATGTTATGCATACTGCAGCAGCTAGGGTTTCAGAAGGAGATTGTGTCAGTCATCGTGTAAAGCCAGACAAACGATTGTGTAGCCCTGAAAAGGGCTGCTTGGTTGCTTCTCGTGCAGAGGTGGTTAGAGGTGTGAGATGTGTTTGATGAGATGAGTGAAAATGAATTCCGGCACCGCTTTGGTCTGTCCAAACGAAGTGCATTGGTTGTGCGGTGAACTAAGCACCATTCATGAATGCCTTTAGGTCAGTGGATTTTCCACAGACGAAATTGTTGCACACACTGAAAGTCTTCACGAACAGAAGCTTCCAGCGAAGAGTCGGTAGCAGGAAATTCATAGGTGATAATGGCAACACATTTCTTGGTTTCCAGCTCATGCCGCAGCTGCGAGATGTGGGCAACCGGCAGGCCGAAGCGCTGGAGTTACTAGCCGCGAACACCAGGTGGCAGGGCCAGATATCATTGGAAAGCTGCCGACTGCCAGGTTCAACTTCTCGGTGACGTGGTCCACGAGCTGCAAGGCGTTGGTACCCTCACCCGGGCTCTCATTGCAGCAGAAGCCACCTGCACAGTGATTTTTAGACTAGTCGTACATATATGTAGATTTATTTTTGTTCACACCACGAGTTGTGATACGCTGGTTTGCTTCAATGGTGCCCTGCAATTTTTTTCAGTTAATTTTCTTTTTCTGCATATCAGAAGCACTGATGTGCTGTTTCATTGTACATAACACAGTGTAGCTCAGTGGTAAATCGTGTCCTGCAATGTCATTTTTTAAAATCTCATATGAATTAATGCATTCAGCAAGTTTGTAGTATATGCACATAGTGCACTGTAGTGTATCTTTATGTCTATAGTGTATACGTGTAGAATACTCGATTTTTACATATCCTAGAAAAAAAGAAGAGCGTTTGTGCATGGTCTAGGTTGCACAATAATTTGGAAATATTGCAAGACCAAAATATAGTTGACGAACACGTGTTCTATTGCTTAGAAGTGTTTAGACAACATGATTGGGTACAAACAGAAATTAATAATAGAGGAAGAAATATCAGCAACCAACAACTTGCATTTTCTTAGCGAGTTCGATTAGTACCGGTTCGACTGTGCCTTGTTTTCATGTACTACAATGACTTTTGTGCTGCGAGACGCGTATGATGATGCAGAGGAGCAGCAGGCACTTTGTAACAATTCCATTTGTATATTATAAAAGGACGCTACTTTTATGTTCTTTTCCTTGGCATTAAATTTAAGGGATATTTATTTACTCTGCTTTTTATGTGCATTGCTCGCGATACTTGTAATAAAATTTCACTTCTTACACCACCCTTGTTGTTCACCTCATTTAAAAGCACGATCCTTGTTGCACTAAAGCTAGCGCATGTTGCTGTGCTGATTCAACAGCCTTTTCAGGTTACCACTTTGGCTCCGAATGGCACCATGTGCCATTCACAGGTGAGCTCTCACTTGTGCTTAGTGTGAAGCA
Organism: Rhipicephalus sanguineus; assembly: GCF_013339695.2. Lineage (NCBI taxonomy): Eukaryota > Metazoa > Arthropoda > Arachnida > Ixodida > Ixodidae > Rhipicephalus > Rhipicephalus sanguineus. The sequence continues at coordinate 3,594,348 of NC_051176.1, read as the reverse complement.
CCATATTTTACAACCTGGTCGAAGTATTTCATCAGCATGGCATTGTGTGACAAGGGGCATAGGTCGGCAAACTCACTCATGAGTCGATTCACTCAGTTCAGATCGAGCTGTGAGTCCAGGTGAGTAATACTTTGGTGAGTTTGAGTCCGGGTGAAAACATTTTAGTGAGCCTGAGTCCGAGTGAATCCGCCTGAGGAAAATTTTGGTGAGTCTGAGTTCGAGTGAGCCCCAAGAGCAAAATATATTTCACGAGTGAGTCAGGGTGAACTTCACATTTTTTTGCCAACCTATTCAAGGGGGTTATTCATTGATAGGAGAACGCTGTTTCGTTGATATGTGTAGCAAACATTTGAAGTGTAGTAAAAAAAAACTGCCTTTTGTTCATGCCAGTGACAAACACAATGAACAAAAACAAACGCGCACCACACAATGCTGCTGAGGTCGTTGCAGGCGGCGGCGTACTCTGCGCAGGTGCTCAAGCATGCAGGCCCTGTGGTTCTCGAAACAGGTTCACTACACGGTTGCGCTGCTGCTGGCTCCCGTTGTGGTGGTGGTGGTGGTGGTAGCTCAGCTGCTGCTGGCAGCAGCTCAGCATCGTCGGTGTCGTCATCGTCCCCTTCGAGAACAGGCTCATGTGCCGCCAACGCAATGTCGTGCAGAGCTGCACAAGCAGCGATGATGCTTGTGCAGCTCTGCACAAGCTTACAGCGATGCACCACTCCACAACATTGCGCAAGGCGGTGTGGGCCTTGTTGTAGTGGTTATCAGGGGTGTCACGAGCTGGTCGTCCGGGCACTGGTGTCAGGAGCCACGGTTCTAATGTATAGCTGGAGTCTCCTGCACGACGGCGGCATGACAGCTGTAGTGATAACGTCTTGAATGTGGCAAGCATTGACAGCACTTACCAAGCAAGCCGAAGTTTTGCTTTCAGGTGCTGACGGAGAGGGCTCCCCCGCCATACCCACGAGTAATGACATGACCCCAGGAAACATGGACTGACATCCAGAGGTTGGCATCACATGTCTGCAGAATTCAATTCAGTCAAAATTGTACCCATAAAAGACCTTGTGTACAATGTTGGGTATTATGTTAATGTAACTACATCTGTCTGCACTGTTACTGACTGTTGAACCATAGCTATGAACAAATCATCGACAAGGTAGGACTTGTACCATAAGTTCTAACACGCGGACAATGCAGTGTCAAAGGGTAGTCTGCATGTTTACTGCTTGGAACAACCCATCTTCCAGCCACCAAAGCCTTTTAACCAAATTACTGCTGTATGTTTAAGGTAATGTATCACAAAATATCTACAACACGAAAAACTTGCGACTGGAAAAAGGGTTATGAAACAATGCGTATTTAATGTATGTACATGCTAGGGCGCGTTCCGAGGGACCGAAATAAAGTTTATTCATCCATCCATGTATTGATCCATGTAACGTCCATCACGACATTGAACAATAAGGACATACTACGGCACATTCTGGGAGCGCTAATCTCAACAAATACAAATCGAGAATCAAGCTTCGGGTACACATGGCGAACGAGCAACGGTAATATTATGCACTGTGCAGGCCGCTGAACCAAAGTGTACTCCGCGTCACATGATTTCATCGCTTATCCTAAGCGAAGTGCCCTGAAACGAACCAATTCCCGTTCTGGATAGATCGAAAATACCGCTCCCACTATACTCAGTTGCAACAGCCTCAGTAAAGCGGAAAGTTTAAGCGATATAAATGAAACAACTCGCTACGCATACAATGCATGAATAATACTCACGATCATGGTGTTCAATGCGTAGACTCCCTTCCGCGACATGTAATGCGTCGTGTCCGCGGAGCTCAGACCATGGGACTTCTGGATGGCGATGAGCGTACCATCCACGCACCCGACCACAACGGGAATCCGCCCGAGCCGCGCGAACGCCGCCTTTGTTTGCTCTTCGATTCTGTGGTCTCCGGAAAGGCCACCCACCGTTTTTGCCCGCGAACGACAGTAATGGCGTGTTCCTGACGGACGACTGCGACAGGCCGAATTCCTCGCTGCCGACAGCTCGCTGGAAGCATCCGATCGCAAAAAAATCTCAGCGCGCACAACACCTTCCGCTCTGTTTAAATCCCACTGGTTCGTTGGCACCCGATGACGGGGTCGAGTTCGTCGCACAACCAACGTACAGCACGTTTCGAGAAACGAAAGCGACGCTGGAATTCACACTCGCTCATCTCTTCAAACGCATTTCGCACCTCCTACCATTCTGCATCTGCTTCGAGAAACGCCAGCGTAGCAGGGAAGCACCGTTGCAAGCGCCATTTTCTCAAAATCAGCTGTTGCGGCAGCCGCAACCGCCGCATCACTCCAAATACATGCCGTGCGACGCCATTGTTCGCGCGAGAGAACGCGAGCGAACGGGCTCGCTCTCCGTTCACTTTTAGCAGACGACATGCTCGTTATGACGCGGCATGACGTCACCAAAAAAGAAAACATCAAGGAAAAAAAAGAAATGGTCACGCCCCTTAGAGTGGCGTGAGTTGTCCGGCTTCAGCCAATCGCGTGCGATCATCAGAACGAGCGCGAACGAACGGCGCAGAACAGAGATCTCCGATCGCCCCTCAAGTTTGCGGCGCGACGACTGCGCCGCGCCAGCCGCGCCGCGGCACTGTCGGAAAGCTCTGGAACTTGGCGCGGCCGACTCAGCCCCTTTCACGGTAGCGGTAGCGCACGTGTGCACGCGTTCTTCTGTCGGTGCGGATAACTGGGGGGCCGTCAGCTCGGCACGTTGAACCGAGATGCTTGCTGTGCGAAGCTGCGCATTTCCGCGATGGCAGAAGCGACAAGGTCTATCCAAATAGGTCGCGAAGCTTCGGGCGAAAAGCGGTTCAGATCCTATTGTCAGCGACATCAGCATGGGGAGTTATGGGAGTAGCGATTGAAGCGCGACTAGGTGTGGTGGGAACAAACACTAATAACAAAAAACCTAATTTCATTCAACAACAAAATAATATTTATATTTTATGACCGAGATTTATTTCAGAATAACATTTATTTAGATCCAGTGTACAAAGAATTCATGAAAATGTATATGCATTATCAAAAATCTTCTTATTAGCGCCCTCTAAAGAATGACACATGCCATTGCTCTGCGACGCAGTCCTTGTAGTGTTCGGAAAGGCGCGCGTAAAGTTCGTCTGCGGCGACACGCCCCCTCAGGTGTTCTGGTGTTTCGCACTTGCATGCGTTCTGTCAATTATTTGGTGAGAACTTTATTTTGGTGTGCGCGAAGTTGCGAGGTGCGTTTCATCGTTGGTGAACGTGTTGGCTACGGTGTTCAACGGACAACGGCACGAGGCGGCTAACATTTCACGCCGAGCGCGTACTCGGTACTCGCGGAAACGACGAAACGATGTGGTATTCCAAGGATGCAATAGCAACACGCGTACGCCTGGCGAGCCCTCGCTTCTAGATAAGACACCGGGGCAACGGTTCGGAGTAGTGCGCTTGCTGGACTTTCATGAATCAGTATTTCTGCTGCCCGGTTTCCTTCGTGAACACGCCGTGCGTATTATATTTCCTGTTATCGGTGAGCAGATCGCTAAGTTATTTGTCGCGCTACAATCACTATAATTCGCATGTCTTGATATGTTACACGTAAGGTTAATTTATCGGAACAAAAGGCAAAACATAGTGCACGTAGTCTACGCACTTTTTGTACATATTATGACATTCCTTGCTCATTGTGTAGAGTGTGTAATTGCGTTATTGTGGCCATTGAATAAAACTGAAATATCATTATTTTGGCGTGACCAGGTGTCATTTCTTCTCGTTGGAACTGAAGCACACATGCAATGCGCTCTTTAAGTCCCCTGCGCATGTGCGAAGCAAATAAGCAACGCTGCAGACATGAGAGGTACGCTGTTGCCTACATTATTCACGCTGCGGAAGATGACACGAACGCAGAATAAAAGCTCAAAGAATAAAGTTTCCTGGTAAAACCAAGGCGAATTGCATGACGGTACACTTAAACACCGCTGTTTAGTCACGGGTCGATATTAGTTTAGCTAGCGTTGACTTCAAGCGCATTCGCCAAGGGCTTGCCGGCTCGCCGTAGCGCGACCCCTTAGCGATCAGGGGCCTAAGAAGAATATTTTGAGGTCAAATTTCGCGCTAGGGCCAACAAAATGACGTCACTTTTTTACCGGATATTGCGTCACATCCGCTTTATTTTTTGTTCCGCCGGAAGTGTGCCCTCCTCACACAGATGGCGCTAAGCCCCATGAGCAGCTGATGAGCAGCCATTTTCTGAACGTATGGGTTTCTATGGAAGCTTCGCTACCATTTACATTTACCTTGGAAGCGATCCCACGGAAGTGGACGCGAGGCCGAAGTATTGCTCCGTCGTGCGCTGCCACAACAGTGCAGACAACACCAAGGCACGCGATTCACGTGTGAAACTGTATCGATTCCCGGGCGTGTCGCACGTGAAATAAAGGCGGCAAGCGTGGATAGCTGACAGCGCTGTCCCGCCTTCTATTTTGGCTGTCTGAGTTCATCGCTTTCGTTCGTTTCGACTACCTGAATCGGTAAGTAACGCGGCGCATGCACGCAGCGACTACAGCAATGATTACTCGCTGTCTTCTCGCATTGTGAAATTTCAGTTGCGGTTGTAGGTGAAACCACTTTGTGTTTTGATTCCCCGTGTTCGTAAGACCTACCCGTCGTTGTTGAACGTTGACACTCACGTTATACCGTTAGCGTTGCGCGGTTGGTTGAATTCAACTGAACTCGGCACATTGTCAGAAGTTCGGCGCCTGCAATTCACGCGTAGGGAAGGCTGCTTTATCACGCCGGAACGGACGTCTGTGCATTTTCAGCAAGCTTTGACATCGTTCTGCAGCTTTGCTTTGTTTTCCTCACTTTATTAGGATGACATATATTTAAGCCGCTAAATATAACTGGTACTTAATACATGCTTTGCAATTGCAACCTTGAAGTAACCACCTTCTGACTTTGTGCGATTTTCTAGCCGCGTTCGCGCAGCAGGTTTTACACGCCTGTCAAGTCGATATCATAAAAAGAGACTGCAAGCATGACGCGAGAGTCGAAAAAACGAGGCGATCAGTTCATCTTGCTTCACAGTGGTTAAAGCTCAGCTAGCTGCCTCGCGTCATAATCGGCGGGTGATTCTCCAGCGGCACGGAGGACTTGACTCTAACCTTCTCAGGAAACAGTGCCATGGCCGTATAATTTCTTTTTTTCGCACGCCGGAAACGTTTGTTCACGAAAGTACACGGCTGCTACTGTAAGCATGCCATATCAAAACAACAATCATATGATTTGTAGTCCACACCGCAGAACATCGATAGCGTGTACGGCTTCATTTCGGAGTGCATGTGCACCATTATTCATCTTTAACATGACAGAATGAGACTTACCTGGAGGTATAGTCCTACGCGGTGTAATCGCGACTTGGGAAATGCATTTCGCTTTGAGTCGGGCGTCGTTGTCGTCGATCGACTGCTCTTCACCATTAACGTGATTGACGAGCCTTTCTCCTTTTATCAAGTCCGCTTTTCGGAAGTGCTCGTCCAGCTGTGAGATCTTTTTGAACCCGCGCTGCAGGCGGTACATTTTGAGGCGCCGCGAGAGCTCTGCACGTGCACAGAGGCGAGCGGCAACGCTGTGGAGAGAAGGGAAAACGCGCGCTGCTGACACCCCAGTTTCTATCTTTCTGCCAGAGATGGCGCTGCCTGTCAAGAACAGCAGCGCCGCTTAGCGTTGCTTGGGAAGCCTATAGCGGAAACGCCGCGGCGCTCTCTTCCCGCCGACGCTCGCCTGCGTACGTTGTCGTTTTGTTGGCTGCTTCTTCACCGCTTTCATTTTATTGCGATAGCAATTATAAGGACAGTCTCGACGGGTTTTTGCGGTCGCTGTTGCCGTCGCCGTCATGTCCTTCCGGTATGAAGTCCAAATTGATAAGATCCCCCCGCGAAATGTATGTTCTGCCGCGGGTAAAAGCGCGCGAGCGGCGGCGATGAACGCGCCGAAGCAGAGTTCAAACGAGCCGGCCAGGGTGCATGCGATAACATCACCCCGCTCGAGAGGCATGCCGTTGAAGCAGACAGGAAACGCCCCGACAGTTTTTCACGAGCCTTAAATGACGCGAGGGGGAGGGGGATGTCGCGCGAGGAGCAACTTTGAACTTTGAATCTACGGGCGCGGTCGCGATCGCTGGCGCGCGCGCTATCTCGAAGGCCATCACAGCGGGGCGGGCGACTCGTATACCCCTCTACGTGCTGCGCTCTCAACGCAAAGTGACTATGCGGAGAGCATTGCTCCCTGGAGCGGCCATATTTTCTTACACCGTCGTTTGCAGTTACGCGAGATCGGATACAAACCAGTTAGCTGCCAGCCTCACTTCGTGTAACACTACAATTTGTTGCTATCGCATTCATTGCTTCGCCCTTGCGGTGAAACTGGCTTTTTTTCTTTGAGTGTCTGTGGGGCACAAGTTGGCTCCAATAAACCTCGTTTCCTCAACGAACACTGCATCGTTCTTGGCTACGTGATATCTGGTGGAAGTGCTGGGTACATGAATCCTAAACCCTCTGCAAGTCGTCAGGCAAGTCCGACTCGTACCAGCCGCCGACAGCAAGGTCTTCAGCCGGAGTTTGGGCTGCTTCCGGAGAAAGTGAAGAAATAACACGTCGTGGCCACAGCCATGAACAACGCTGCCACCATGACCAACACTACCAATCCTCCCGTATTTCTTCAGCAACCGAGGGAGTCGCCACCATTTCACGGGTCACCCTCGGAGGATCCCGAAGATTGGTTGGAGCAAGTTGAACGGGTCAAGCTGGTCAACCGCTGGGACGACGAGGAGACACTGAGGCACGTGTTTTTCTACCTCGCAGACTCAGCTCGAACTTGGTTCGAAAACCATGAGAGCTCCATAGAGTCCTGGCAGGGATTTAGGGCGCAATTTTTAGCGACGTTCACCACGGTTGTGCGGAAGGAGCGGGCCGAAGTCTTGCTGCAGACGCGCACGCAACACCCCAACGAAGGACTAGTCGTGTTCGTTGAAGAGATGAAAAAGCTCTTCAGGCGAGCTGACCCTGAAATGGCCGAAGAAAAGAAGTTACGCTTCTTAATGCGTAGCCTCAAGGAAGAACTGTTTGCCGGGCTTGTGCGTAATCCGCCCAAAACCGTTGTCGAATTCGTGGCCGAAGCCACTACAATTGAGAAGGTCCTTGAAGTTCGTGCCAAGCAGTCTAACCGTCGTTGCGTTGACGTGGCCAACGTGAACTACATTGACGGGAACCAGATTCCGACGGACACACTACGCGAGACCATCCGCGCCGTAGTAAGGGAGGAGCTGCGTAAACTTCTCCCAACGGCGCCGCAACCCCAAGTCGCTTCCCTAAGCGAGGTTATCCGCGAAGAGGTGCAACAAGCACTGGGGACTTCTACGCTGCCGCAACCACCTCGTGAGCCGCAGGCTATGGCCTACGCCGCGGCTATTCGCGCCCCTCGCCCGCCCGTACCTCGTCGCCAGGAGCCTTCATACCGCCGTTCTTCGACACCTGCCCGACGACCTGTGATGAAACACGCGACGCCAAGGAAAACCGACCGTCGTCCGCTGTGTTACCACTGCGGAGAAGCCGGGCACGTCTACCATCGCTGCTCCTGAGAAACCTCGAAGGCCTAGGGCCTGCGAGACTTCTCTATCGATGCACCACGCCCCTTCCCGGCCAACGACCCAGCGAGATCGACTAGTACCTTTCTCACACCAGCCGTGGACTAGCGCGCTTCAGCCGTTCACCGTCACCCCATCCTTATGGATCAACGAGCCGTGACTTCACACGCGGATGGTCCCCCAGCCCAGGAAGGGGAAACTAAACGCAGCACCTTCGGGAGGTGAAGTTGCACTACGGCGAAAAAACGAAAGTCCTCCAACGACGCACCGCCGCACCAAAGACCAAGATTCACGACGGGCCCACAGTCCGACGCTCCGATCTAACGCCGACATGCTCCCCCAACTCGGCGACAGCCACACGGCGCGGCGCCTCCCCGACGTAACCAAGGCCGCAGTTAACAAGACGACGACGACGTCTAGCCGCCGACCATCAACGCGAACCAGCCGTGATACGGCGCCCCGTCAATCACGAAACTCCAAAACGACTACTTATGACGTGCAGCTGTGCATCGACGGCCTTCACGTTGTCGCACTAATCTACACGGGCGCCGACTATTCAGTAATAAGCGGACCATTCGTGTCGAAACTTAAAATGTTATGACAAGTTGGGACGGTCCGCACATCCGTACTACGGGAGGCCACCTCGTCACACCTAATGGAACCTGTACGCCGCGGATCACCATAAACGGCGCCACGTACCCTGCTGCGTTCGTCGTACTGCCTAACTGCTCGCGCGACGTAATCCTGGGCATGGGCTTTTTGACGGAGAATGGTGCCATTATTGATTTGCAGGCCAAGTTGATCAGTTTCTCCGCTGAACATGCCGTGACGCCGAAACCAAGCACCAAACAACGTACTTCTTTAAGGAATGCCGATGACCACGTCACCCTACCTCCCCGTGCAAGCCTGATGATCGCCGTCTACTCTCAGGATGCTGCTCCGGACAGCGACGTAATTATGGAGAACAACTAAAACTTGCTCCTGGACCGCGGTGTCCCTGTCGCAAGAGGTATTGAGTGTTTGAAGCAAGGAAAATCTCACGTCCTGATCACGAATTTCAATACCAGCACCTAAACAAGAGCGCTTCCATTGCGTTCCTCGAGGAAATTCAAGAAGAAAGTGACGTGATCGCTTTCGCCGACTTTCAGCGCGAATCGGACGACGCCTTAAAATCTGCTCACTTCTTCGACGTAAATCCGGCTCTAGCGCAAGGAAAACAGAAAAGGCTAAGGGCTTTGCTGCGCCCCTACTGCGAGTGTTTCACGTCGACTTCAAAACCACGTCAGACACCCGTTACAAAGCACCAGATTATCACTGAAGAGGGCGCCCGCCCAACGCGACAGTCACCTTACCGCGTGTCTACGCTCGAGCGTGAAGCAATCCGCGCACAAGTTGAACACGTGCTCGCCGATGACATCATACAACCGTCGAAAAGTCCCTGGGCTACCCCAGTGGTACTCCTGAAGAAAAAAAGCCGGCAGATCCCACGCATTGTGGGAATCGATGTAATGCGAAGCAGCCGGCTAAGAGCTGCATACATCGTCTTGTATGTCACTAAGGACAATACGTGTCATAGTTTTCATGTTAACTCCTATTATTTATGTTCGTCACACAGTTACGTCGCGCAATACCAATTCCGGGGTAGCTCAAGCTAGCGAAACGGCCGCCAGCGCCCCATGAGCGTGGCACGTAAGTCATGCTGTACATGACATGCGTGTCATGATTTTCATGTTAACTCGTGTTTTTGTGTTCGTCACACAGTCACGTCGCACAATACCAATTTCGGGATAGATAAAGCTAGCAAAACGGCCGCCAGCGCCCCATGAGCGTGGCACGTAAGTCATGCTGTACATGACATGCGTGTCATGATTTTCATGTTATGACTTGTCATTTATGTTCGTCATAGAGTCATGTTACACCATACCAATTTTGGTGTACATTCGATTAACCAAGCGACCAGGAGAGCACAAAGTCGTAGGCGGCTAGATAGATAGATAGATAGATAGATAGATAGATAGATAGATAGATAGATAGATAGATAGATAGATAGATAGATAGATAGATAGATAGATAGATAGATAGATAGATAGATAGATAGATAGATAGATAGATAGATACGCTCAAAGTCGCAGAGGTTCGCTAAGAAATGCTTCGCATTTAAAAGACGGCACAATGAGGTTCTGCGTCGACTACCGGCGACTGAACAAAATCACAAAAAAAGACGTGGACCCACTCCCACGAATCGACGACACCCTAGACCACCTTTGCCACGCGAAGTCCTTCTCTTCGATGGACCTGACAACCAGGTGCTGGCAAACTGAAGTTGACGAAAGGCACCGCGAGAAGGCCGCGTTTATAACGCCGGACGGACTCTACGAGTTCAAGGTAATGCCGTTTGGACTATGCACTGCACCAGCAACATTTCAAAGAGTAATGGATACTGTACTAGCCGGCCTAAAATGCCACACCTGCCTCGTCTACCTCGACGACGTCGTCCTATTTTCCCGGAATTTCAACAAACACCTCGCGCGGTTACAGCCTGGCTCGAAGCCGTCCGTACGTCGGGGTTAACGCTGAAAATTGAGAAGTGCCGCTTCGCGTACGACTAACTCAAGTTTTTGGGCCACGCCATCAACGCCGAGGGAGTGCTGCCTGACCCCGCGAGAACTACAGCCATAGGCAACTTTCCAAGGCCGCAAGACAAAAAAGGCGTGCGAAGATTCCTCGGAATGTGCGCGTACTACAGGCGTTTCGTCGAAAACTTCGCAAAAATCACCGAACCGCTCACGCGCATGACAAGAGATAATGTTCAGTTCTGCTGGGAGGAAACTCAGCAAAACGCGTTCTATGAACTGCAAAACCGCCTACAGCGCCCGCCTGTGCTTGCAAATTTTAACGAATCTGCCGAAACAGAAATGCACACAGACGCAAGTGACGTAGGCTTGTGTGCTGTCCTTATCCAAAAGCAGAACGGCTGCGAAAACGTAATCGCTTACGCCAGCCGCGGCCTATCGAAAACAAAAAGGAACTACTCGGCCTCGGAAAGAGAGTGTCTTGCCATAATATGGGCCATTTCAAAGTTTCGTCCGTACGTCTACGGCAGACCGCTTAAGGTGGTAACGGACCACCATGCATTATGTTGGCTCGCAAATTTGAAGGATCCTTCTGGCTGACTGGGGCGATGGAACCTGCGCCTGCAGGAATACGACGTCACCAATGTTTACAAATCCGGCAGGAAACGTTCTGACGACGTCTGCCTATCACGCGCTCCAGTCGAACCGGCGCCACAGGACTCCGATGAAGACGCCACGTTCTTCGGCATCGTGACGGAAAGCGACCTAGCCGACCAGCAGCGAGCCGACACCGAGTTGTGCGCCATGATCGACCATCTCGAAGGACATAACGTCGCCGTGCTAAGGGCTTTTAAACGCAACTCCGCTGCATTCTGCCTGAAAAAAATCGGTGCTCGTGAAGAAAAACTTCCACCCTACAACGAGAACAAAGTGCCTTCTTGTCATCCCCGCTATCCTCTGCGACGAAATCTTGCAAGCGTGCCACGACGAACCAGCATCAGGGCATCTCGGCACGGCACGCACGTTCGGAAAGACCAAGACAAAGTGCTACTGGCCCCGTCTCACATCGAACGTCACCCAGTACGTCAGGAGCTGCGCTGCCGTGACTGCCAGCGCCGCAAAACGCCGCCGACTAGACCCGCCGGACTTCTGCAGCCAATCGCTGTACCATCGAGGCCCTTCCAACAGGTCGGCATGGACCTTCTTGGTCCAGTCCCCACGTCACGAGCCGCGAACAAGTAGATTGTCCTAGCCACGGACTACATGACGCAATACGCAGACACCGCAGCGCTTCCCAGAGGGACTGCAGAGGAAGCTGCCAAATATTTCATCCACCAAGAGGTGCTGCGACATGGAGCCCCTGAAGTCCTATTCATGGACCGCGGGACGGCATTCACTGCAGAGCTTATGCAAGGAGTCTTGCGCTACAGCAACGCGGATCACCGGAAGACCAAGGCGTACCGCCCCCAGACAAACGGACTCACCGAAGGCCTTAACAAGACGATCGCGGATATGCTGTCTACGCACGTCGACGTTGAACATAAGACGTGGGACGCAGTTCTCCCATATGTAACTTTCGCGTACAACACAGCTATCCAAGAAACTACGCAGATGACTCCATTCGAGCTGGTCTACGGAAGACGGCCCACGACGATGCTCGACGCCATGCTACCACACATAGAAGACGACGACCACAACGCCGACGTCCAGGGGCACCTGCAACTTGCGGAGGAAGCCCGCCAGCTTGCTCGAGTGCGTATAACAGACCAGCACCTAGTTGACGCAGGCGCTGCAGCCTCCGACGCCGGGACGGCGATTATCACCCTGGTGATCTTGTGTGGGTTTGGACTCCAGTCCGACGTCACGGACTCAGTGAGAAGCTTCTGCGATGATATTTCGGACCCATAGAATTCAACGACGTCTTGGACAACTCATCTACGAGGTTGTCCCCGACGCTGACTCCGGTACATCACGACGACGCACTAGACCCGAATTCATCCACCTGGTCCGTCTCAAACCATACTACGCGAGATGACACTCTTTTGTTTGGACTACCATTTCATTATTCGCATCGGGTCGGTGCCAATTAGAGGGGGGCAATGGCGCGAGCAGTGCCTTTTGGTTTGTTCTTTTGCGTATTAAGTTGCCACCGTCTGGCAGCCGGAGTTCTCATCTGTGTTCGAAGCGAAGCCCGTGTTTCGCTCTCTCTCTCTCTCTTTGTAGCTCACCCAGGGTAGCTTGATTTGATAGGGCGAGCGCTTCGCCATATCGTAACTAGCGCAGTGTTATCGCTACAATTTGATGGCATCAAAAAACGAATAACGCCAGGGACACAAAAAAATTGGCCGCGTATCTGCGTGCTTCACTGCAAATGTCGTCTAAAGACGATAGAAGAGGCGCTGCGTGATATATGGACGCCATCTGGCAATACGTCGGGAAACATGAGTGCTGTGTTGCGGGTTGGCAGTCCCGGCGCAGCAGCAGGCGAAGGCCGGCGGTGACCAACGCGACCGGCGGGGACGCAGCCAGCCCAAACACGCGGTTTGGCGCGAAGCGCTGAAGCAGAAGAAACGTCCGCACTCAACGAGTACTCTCCACACACTCTTTTATTTACACGTCGCCTGGGTAAAACAGGAATGCCAGAGAGGCGCCCCATGGCATTCGTATAGTGCAATACAGAACCGAAACCGAAACACAACAATGAGCTCGTGCAGAGGGCACGCAGGAAGACAAGTTTCAGCGCAGTCGCATTTTCAGCGCAGCTTAAGAAACTAGGGTCTTTAGAATTACGTATGTATGCATTTTCTAATAAAGGAACACAATTGTAGCGAAGCCTTTGAGATGAGTAACGGGTTGCACTCTCTATAGCCTTCTAGTGGGTCGTCCTCTTCGGTTCTTCTCTGAGAGCACGCCCCTCGCGCTCAGACTCCGCGCTCTGTCCTGACTATCGCGGTTGTGCTTCGTCGACTATTGCCGTCAATAAACGCCTTTATAATTTGGTGGAGGTGCGGGGTACACCGGGGTATGGTGTCGGTACAGGGGGAGGCGTTTGCTGGGCGGCGTCTTGAGGCATGGTAGAGGGCACGGTACGGGATCGAAGCGCCAGGGGCATCGAACGGGGACCGAAGCTGGTTGGACGGCGCAGCACTCTCTGGTGTCGTCAAAGACGACACCAAAGTGCCTGCAAACTCGTCAGCGGCGGTGTTCGTCTACTGCGCCAGTCTCTCTGACACCGTTGCACTCCTCTCGCCATCGGACCGTGTTTGCACGAGGAAAGGCTTGCTGGTGCCTTTCGCGACCGTGCAAGTCACTCAGGGCAGCACGTCAATTTTCGTTATCAACCCATCTCCGTACAGTGTTATGTTGGTGCGAGGAGAATGTCTCGGTAGCGTGGAACCCCTCGAAGACTCACAAGTTATCGACGAACCAGATGGCACGCACTGCCCCAGTTCCAGTACGCTCAGTGCTGTTACCATGTCTGGTTCATCGCCCGCTGATGTATTTGCTTCTTCCATAGCTGACAACCTTACGCCGGTCCAGCGTTCCCAGCTTCTGGGCCTCTTGGAAGAATTTCGCGCTTCTTTTGATGTTGCTCAAACTTCTCTCGGCCGCACGTCCACTGTTACGCATCGCATCGACACTGGCGCCCAACCACCACTGCGGCAACGTCCATATCGCGTATCTCCCATAGAACGCCGCGTAATCAACGAGCAAGTCGACGACATGCTTCGACACGATGTTATTCGACCATCTAACAGCCCTTGGGCGTCTCCTGTCGTTCTTGTTGCGAAGAAGGACGGTTCTGTGCGGTTCTGTGTGGACTACCGACGACTCAACAAGATCACTCGTAAGGACGTGTATCCACTACCGCGAATAGACGACGCGATTGACAGCCTACAAGGAGCAGAATTCTTTTCATCTATCGATTTGCGCTCAGCGCACTGGCAGGTACCTATGGCTGATGACGCTCGACCGAAGACCGCCTTTGTCACGCCCGACGGCTTGTAGGAATTCAACGTCATGCCGTTTGGGCTGTGTAATGCGCCCGCCGCCTTCGAGCGCATGATGGATACTGTTCTGCGCAACCTGAAATGGCACACGTGCTTGTGCTACCTTGACGACGTCGTCGTTTTCGCTCCAGACTTCTCCACACATCTTCAACGCCTACGGCATGTGTTGACGCGTTGAGAGCGACGCTGGTCTCCAACTGAATCTAAAGAAGTGCCGATTTGCAGCGCGGCAGCTGACAATACTCGGCTACGTCGTGTCCAAGGACGGAATTCTCCCCGATCCAGCCAAGCTTCGGGCCGTGACCGAGTTCCCGAAACCTACGTCCGTCAAAGAACTGCGCAGTTTCGTAGGACTGTGTTCCTACTTTCGGCGCTTCATTCGAAACTTCGCGACTATCATATCGCCGCTGACGAAGCTCCTCGGAAGTAACGGGCCCCTGCATTCATGGTCGTCAGAGTGCGACGACGCTTTCGCAAAGCCCCGTCGTTTGTTGACGTCACCTCCCATACTACGCCACTACGACCCTACAGCCCCTACAGAGGTACACACAGACGCCAGCGGTGTTGGCCTTGGCGCTGTCCTTGCGCAGCGCAAACCAGGGTTCCCTGAATATGTCGTGGCATATGCAAGTCGTACGCTTACTAAAGCCGACACCAATTACACCGTCACCGAAAAGGAATGCCTGGCGATCATATTGGCCCTTACGAAGTTCCGACCCTATTTGTATGGTCGCCCATTTGATGTGATCACCGACCATCATGTACTATGCTGGTTGTCGTCATTGAAGGATCCCTCAGGCCGCCTCGCCCGCTGGGCACTTCGCCTACAGGACTACGATATCCGCGTGCTGTACCGCAACGGACGCCAGCATGCTGACGCCGACGCCCTCTCGCGCTCCCCCTTGCCTGACGACAATGCCCCCTTCTCGGTACCTAACATTGTTGTTTCTTCCATCGACGTTCACACCATTGCTACCGAACAGCGCAAGGATAAATGGATCGCCTCGCTGATAGACCTGCTCACTGATACGTCGGCAACACCAACCACTCGCGCGTTGCGTCGTCAGGCCCACCACTTCGCCATTCGTGACGACCTACTGCACCGACGCAATTACAACGCCGACGGCCGCCGGTGGCTACTTGTGATACCCCGCAGTCTGCGTTCTGAAATATGCGAGTCCTTCCACTCTGATCCACAATGCGCGCACTCTCGGGTATCCAAAACTTACCACCGCATTCGACAGCGATACCTCTGGCGAGGGATGTACCGCTACGTGCAGAAGTTCGTTCGCTCCTGCCTCGATTGTCAACGCCGAAAACCTTCAACGCAAGCCTCAGCCGCCGGTATACAACCATTACCTTGCCCTAACCGTCCGTTCGGGCGCGTGGGCATCGACTTGTACGGACCACTTCCTCTGACATCGGCTGGTAACCGCTGGGCCATCGTCGCTGTTGACCATCTAACGCGATACGCCGAAACCGCCGCCCTCCCAGTGGCTACAGCGCGCGACGTTGCCTCCTTCCTGCTACACCTCCTTCCGGCTAAGCCTTTCTGAAACAGTGCCATGCTGTTCACCGCAATACTACTGCTTACCACCCGCAGACGAATGGCCTAACCGAACGCTTTAACCCCACGCTCGGTGACATGCTCTCAATGTACGTCGCCGCCGATCACCCGAATTGGGATGCCATTCTGCCCTTCGTCACCTACGCCTATAATACCGCCCCTCAAAGCACAACTGGTTTTTCACCCTTCTTCTTATTGTACGGAAGGCACCCGTCGCACACTATCGACACGATACTCCCATACAAGCCGGATCCGTCTGAGTGTGCGCCGATTTCCGACACAGCCAGGCTTGCGGAAGAGTGTCACGAGCTTGCGAAGTCTTTTACAACGCAGGAACAAGAGCGGCAGAAGAGCATTCGCGGTGGCACCACCACTTCCGAGTCCACGTTCCTCCCTGGAGCGCTCGTATGGCTCTCGGTCCCTACCACTGCAACTGGCCTCTCTACAAAACTACTGCCGAAATACGAAGGCCCCTACCGGGTCGTCGAGCGCACATCGCCGGTCAACTACGTGATCGAACCCATCGAACTGTCTTCGGACATGCGCCGTCGAGGGCTCGACATAGTCAACGTGGAGCGCCTCAAGGCCTACTATGACCCACTCATAGTGACGAGCTGTTAGGTCGCCAGGCGGCTCCCTTTTCGCACCCGGGGTAATTGTAGCGAAGCCTTTGAGATGAGTAACGGGTTGCACTCTCTATAGCCTTCTAGTGGGTCGTCCTCTTCGGTTCTTCTCTGAGAGCACGCCTTTCGCGCTCAGAGTCCGCGCTCTGTCCTGACTATTGCCGTTGTGCTTCTTCGACTATTGCCGTCAATAAACGCCTTTATACACCATCCAATACTTACTTAGTGATGTTGCGCCTCAGATATGCGTAATGTTTGCTTTTTGATCGACAATGTACACAAGTATGAACCTAGTTAGCCGTTCAAGGTGGCTGCCCTTTGGGCAAGTGGTTCAACTTTGGCCGAGTGGCTGAATCGAGTGACGTGCAGACAAACAGAAAGACAGAAAGACCAACATTTCTCTGTTTAAGTATCCCAAGAAAGACTATCGTCTTTAAAAGCCCGCAGCAGAAACGTCGCGGCGCTCTCTTCCCGCCAACGCTCGCCTGCGTATACGTTGTCGTTTTGTTGGCCGCTTCTTCACCGCTTTCATTTTTCTTGAGTTTCTGCGGGGCATAAGTTCGCTTCAATAAACCTCGTTTCCTGAACGAACATTGCATCGTTCTTGGCTACGTGACAGTATTTTACGTTAGTTTCCACGCAAAGAAGCCAGTGTCTAATTGAAGAACCTAATTTTAGGGAGAATATTCCGTGCCTAAATAACTCCTAGGACAGAAGCGGCCTCAAGCTCACCTTAGCTAGCGGGCCGCAGTCACGAAAGTTTACACTCGCAAGGGCCAGTACAGCGATTGAGATAGGAGCAAGATGGCAGGGAGATAGGTTGTACGAAATGTCAGCTAACAAGAACAGAAATTTGGGTGAGCTTGTACGATTGCACATTAGGCAGCGCACAAAGCGGACGGAAACAGAGGCACTAAACTAGCGGTAACTTCAACCTAAAGTTTATTCTTGGAATTCACGCCTGTTAATCACTCAACGAAGATAACAAAACCACATCATCACCCAAGAACACCTCATGTCGCTGTCACAACAATAATTGATAACAGAACGGTACACCATCTTAATCGGTCCCTACAACGAAAACTCACACAAACATGTAGCGACGCAGTTCAAAAGGCTTTAAACTACAAGCTTGCGATTCTCAGACTCGAGCCTCTGTCACGAGGAAAGCGAAGGTGCCATGTTAGTTGCAAGGAAAGCTCACTCGCTGGGGTGAAGGTTCAATGAAGGCTGGCTGAGATGCACGAGACCGTTCTTTTGAATCAAAGAAGCTTCCACCACCTCTCTGGACACCTTGTTATGGTCCCGGGACAACACTGATGTGTCACTTAGCGGTTCACAGCCACATTGCTGACACCGTATCGTCAGATGAGAATATTGCCGCGCGTCTTAATTTTCATGAGTTCAAGCTACACCCACAAAGACTGTGGGCAACGTGCTGTGCAGGCCGCGCCGCGATGTGTCACAATTGTTTTAGAACGTTCCGTTAAGATTGCGCGCCGCACGCGAATGTTGCAGGTTTGTCAAGAGATAACGCCGCCACCAGCGATATCGCTGGAAAGCTCGATAGCGCCTGTATAAAAGCCGACGCGCTTGACCGCTTGTCAGTAGATCGACGGTCGACGCTCTGTCCGCCGCTAGCAGTGCATACCGTGTGTATTGTTGTAAATTAACTTTCCGTTTCCCGGTCACAAGTTCGGTCAAATAAACAGTTTGACCTTGAAAACGCCGACTGCTGTCTTCGCCCACATCACGACCACGTGACATCTGTTGGAGGTGCTGCTCGTTCATGTACAGGACGCCCCCGTGAAGTCGTGAACCCATCCCACGTCGCGAAGAACACACCGACGCCGTCAGCGCCAGTCAAGCCAGCCGCAGACATAAAGGACTACCCCCCCCCCCCCAAATACGGACCTCTACCGGACAAGCCTAGAGCCACGGCGACGAAGACAACAAGCACAATGACGGCCGCAGTGCCCCAGCAGCGATAGCGATGCAGCCGCCCAGGAAGCCGCCGACATTCCGTGGTTCACGATGTGAAGACGCCGAGACCTGGCTGGAGACGTTGGAAAGGGTCTCTGCATTTAACAGCTGGAACTTGAATCAGCTGGAACTTCTTGAATCAGGAAACGAGGGACAAGTGGCTCTCAAAGCGGCGACAGCTCAAAAGCAAAAACAGTAACACGTACATTTGTGAGAACATGACTCGACAGGCGTGTGAACTGCTTACTATTGTCACGTGGTCGTGACGTCGACGTCGACCAAGACAGCAGTCGGCGTTTCAGGATGAAACTGTTTATTTGGCCGAACTTGTGGCCGGAAAATGAGAACTAGAACTACAGCAATACGCGCTGTACAATGATAGCGTGATAGCGGCGAACAGGGCGTCGTCCGTCGATCAACTAACAAGCAGTCAAGCGCGTCGGCTTTTATACAGGCGCCATCGAACTTTCCAGCGATATCGCTGTTGGCGGCGTTATCTCTCGACAAAGCTGGAACATTCTCGTGCGGCGCGCAATCTTAACAGATTGTTCCAAAACAATCGCGAAGCTTCCTACACATCACGGCGAGGCTTGCGCAGCGCGTTGCCCACAGTCTTTGTGGGTGAAGCTTCAACTCATCAAATATAAGACTCGCGGCAATGCCCCCCTCTGATAAAGCATCGTCCCGATGCTTAAAAACAGAACATGGACACATGTAATACTAAAGAAAACTAATAAAGAAAGCAAACATTACAGTCCTCAGGTGCGCTAACGAGCATAGTACGGCTTAAGGCGCACCACATGCACGACCTCGGGTCGAGCTCGGCGCCTCTGAGATTTCGTGATGCCGTCGGGGACCACCTCGTATGAGTGCGCCGAGACGTCGAAGTAGCCCGTACGGTCCGAAGTATCGCCGAAGAAGCTTCTCGCTCAGTCCGCGGCGTCGTATTGGCGTCCAGACCCAGACACGGTCGCCGGGCTGGTACTCCACGAAGCGTCGTCGAAGATTGTAGCGACGGCTGTCGCTGTGCTGCTGGGTCTTGATGCACAGGCGGGCGAGCTGTCGAGCTTCTTCGGCACGTTGTAAGTAAGCGGCGGCGTCGACATTTTCTTCGTCGGTCACGTTGGGTAGCATGGCGTCGAGCGTCGTCGCCGGGCTCCTTCCGTAGACTAACTTGTACGGCGTCATCTGCGTCGTTTCTTGGACGGCCGTGTTGTAAGCGAAGGTCACGTACGGAAGGACGGCGTCCCACGTCTTGTGCTCAACGTCGACGTACATGGCGAGCATGTCGGCGATGGTCTTATTTAGACGCTCGGTGAGGCCATTGGTCTGCGGGTGGTAGGCGGTGGTGCGGCGGTGGCTCGTCTCGCTGTACTTCAAGACCGCCTGAGTTAGGTCCGCAGTAAAGGCGGTACCTCTGTCTGTGATAAGGACCTCTGGGGCGCCATGACGCAAGACGATGTTCTCCACGAAGAACTTGGCTACCTCGGCGGCACTGCCTTTGGGCAAGGCCTTTGTCTCGGCGTAGCGGGTGAGGTAGTCAGTCGCTACGACGATCCACTTGTTGCCGGAAGTCGACGTCGGGAACGGCCCCAGTAGGTCCATCCCGATTTGCTGGAACGGCCGGTGCGGTAGTTCGATTGGCTGCAGAAGTCCCGCTGGCTTAGTCGGCGGTGTCTTCCGTCGCTGGCAATCTCGGCAAGTCTTGACGTAGTGGGTGACGTCGGCAGCAAGGCGTGGCCAGTAGTATTTTTCCTGTATTCTCGTGAGTGTGCGGGAAACACCGAGGTGTCCAGCCGTCGGGTCGTCGTGTAGGGCCTGGAGGACTTCTAGTCGCAATGTTGAGGGCACGACAAGAAGGTAGTCCCTTCGCAGTGGCCAGAAGTTCTTTTTCAGGAGAACGCCGTTCCGTAAGAAAAACGACGGCAGTCCTCGCTTGAACAGCTTCGGAACAACGGCGGTCTTGCACTCCAGGTACTCCATAAGGCCCCTCAGTTCCGCGTCGGCTCGTTGCCTTTCGGCGAAGTCGTCGGCACTTATACTTCCGAGAAAGCAGTCGTCGTCGTCTTGCGGCGGCGCGTCGACGGAGGCACGAGAGACAGTCGGCGTTCTCTTTCTGTTGTGGAATAATTGGCTTCTGCCTTGGATAGTGACCGGCTAGCATAACTGATTACCCTTTCAAGCCCGTCAGTCTTTTGCACAAGGACGGCACCGAGTCCTACGCTGCTTGCGTCGGTGTGTATTTCCGTATCGGCGCAATCGTCGAAATGCGCAAGTATGGGTGGCGTCTGCAGGCGTCGTTTAAGTTCCTCAAATGCTTGCACTTGCTCCGTTTCCCACCTGAATTCCACGTTAGTCTTCGTAAGAAGCGTCAGTGGTTCGGCGATGCGTGAAAAGTTTTTGACGAAGCGTCTGTAATAGGCGCATAAGCCGAGAAATCGGCGCACGGCCTTCTTGTCGGTGGGAGGCGCGAAGTCGGCGATGGCAGCTGTTTTCCGCGGGTCTGGGCAGACTCCAGACTTGCTGATCACATGACCCAGAAACAAGAGCTCGTTGTACGCGAATCGGCACTTTTCTGGCTTCAGGGTCAGTCCGGAGGCCTTGATTGCTTGAAGTACTGCCTCAAGCCGCCGGAGATGCTCGTCGAAGGTCGAGGAAAACACGACGACGTCGTCCAAATACACAAGGCACGTCTGCCACTTCAATCCGGCCAGCACGGTGTCCATGACGCGCTGGAACGTCGCAGGTGCCGAGCAAAGACCGAAAGGCATGACCTTGAACTCAAAGAGGCCGTCGGGTGTTATAAAAGCGGTCTTTTCTCGGTCTCTTTCGTCTGCTTCGATCTGCCAATAGCCGGTCTTGAGGTCCATCGACGAAAAGTACGTCGCGTTGTGTAGTCGATCCAGGGTGTCGTCTATCCGTGGGAGGGGGTACACGTCCTTCTTCGTGATTTTGTTCAGGCGCCGATAATCAACGCAGAAGCGCAGTGCCCCGTCCTTCTTCTTCACTAACACCACGGGTGACGCCCACGGACTCTTGGACGGCTGGATGATGTTGTCGCGTAGCATCTCGTCGACTTGTTTCTTTATCGCGTCGCGCTCTGGAGTCGAAACTCTGTAGGGGCTCTGACGGAGGGGCCTTGCACTTTCCTCCGTTATAATTCGGTGTTTCGCCACCGGACTTTGTCGAATTCGTGATGACGACGAGAAGCAGTCCTTGCATTACAGGAGCAGGGTTTTCAGCTGGTCTTGCTTGACCTTCGGAAGGCTCCGGTTGACGTCGAAATCTGGTTCGGGACCTCGATTCGTTGAAGCAGGTTCGGCAGCATCGAAGAGGGCGAAAGCATTGCTGGCGGCCACACATTCGTCGATGTAGGCGACCGTCGTACCAATGTTGAGGTGCCTATATTCGTGGCTGAAATTTGTCAGCACTACCTTTGCTTTACCGTCACGCAGTTCGGCTATACCTCTTGCGACGCAAATTTGACGGTTCAAGAGTAGTTGCTGATCGCCCTCGATGACGCCTTCAAGGTTCGCAGGTTTTTCGATGCCGACGGAAATAATGACGCTGGAGCGCGGCGGAACGGTCACCTGCTCTTCTATTACGTTCAATGCATGGTTCCCTGGCGTCGCGTGGGGCGGGAGCGCTTTGTCTGAGGTTAGCGTTATCGACTCAGACCTCAGGTCGATGACGGCGCCGTGGTCACTTAGGAAGTCCATTCCAAGTATCACATCCCTAGAGCAATTTTGTAGGATTACAAAGCTCGCAGGATAAGTCCGGTTATTGATGGTGACTCTCGCCGTGCAGAAACCAATCGGCGTTATCAGGTGGCCTCCAGCTGTCCGGATTTCGGGTCCACTCCAAGCGGTCTTTACTTTCTTCAGCTTTGTGGCGAACGGTCCACTGAGGACAGAATAGTCGGCTCCGGTGTCGACGAGAGCTGTGACGCTGTGGCCGTCGATAAGAACGTCGAGGTCGCTAGTTCGTCGTCTCGCGTTGCAGTTAGGTCGTGGCGTGGGGTCACGGCTGCGTCGGTGTGTTCCGCTGCTTGCATTTTGCGTCGTCGGGTCTTCTTCAGTCCGCGAGATTTCGTCGTCAGGGGTCTGTCTGGTTCGCGTCGTGTTCTGAAGGTTTCGTCGCGGCGTCGTCGTCGGCGGCGGAGGATCTTCGGTAGTTCGTCGTACAGCAACCGCACCTCCATCGGTTGCTGCGGCGGTGTGGCGTCTTGGCGGGGGCGTGGAGGAGGAGCATGACGGCGGGCTGCAGCAGCACAGCTAATAGCTTGCGGCTGCGGCTCTGCTAACTGAGGCGCGCCGAGTGAATGCTGGATCTCCTGGCGCACGACGTGGGCGATGGACTCTACTTGAGGTTGCGACGAAGGTAGAATTTTTTGCAACTCCTCTTGCACGATTGCTCGAATCGTCTCACGCAGGTCGGCGGGTCCTAGGGCTTGAACATCGGCGTAGCTTGTAGCCGAGAAGCTGCGGTTGTATTTCCGCGTTCGCATTTCAAGCGTTTTCTCGATCGTGGAAGCCTCCGATGCAAATTCAGCGACCGTCTTCGGCGGGTTCCTTATCAATCCAGCGAAGAGTTCCTGTTTGACACCCCGCATGAGGAACCTCACTTTCTTCTCTTCGGGCATACTTGGGTCGGCGTGTCGAAACAGGCGATTCATCTCTTCCGTGTAGAAGGCAATATTTTCGTTGGGTAGCTGCACACGGGTCTCCAGCATAGCCGCGGCCCGTTCCTTGCGGACCACGCTCGTGAACGTGCTTAGGAACGTCGTCCGAAAGAGATCCCATGTTTGTAGGGCGGATTCTCGGTTCTCGAACCACGTCCTAGCAGCGTCTTCTAGGTAGAAGTATACGTGGCGCAGCTTGTCCTCGCAGTTCCAGTTATTAAATGTTGAGACCCTTTCGAAGGTCTCGAGCCAGGTCTCGGGGTCTTCACATGGCGAACCACGGAACGTCGGCGGCTCCCTGGGTGGCTGCATCACGACCGTTGTAGGTGGCAGGGGGTCTGTCATCGTCTCGGCGGTCGATGTGACGGTCTTCGGCTGCCTGGCGTTTTCGGGAAGGAGTCCGTACTCTGGTTGTAGTCCCTTCTGCCGGCGGCTGGTTCGAGGATCCGGGTTGTCCTTAGAATCGTCTTCTTCGCGGCTTGGGCTTGGGTCAGCGCTCCGCGGTGGCGTCCGGATCATGAAGCAGCACCTCCACCAGATGTCACGTGGTCGTGATGTCGACGTCGACGAAGACAGCAGTCGGCGTTTGCAGGATGAAACTGTTTATTTGGCCGAACTTGTGGCCGGAAAATGAGAACTAGAACTACAGCAATACGCGCTGTACAATGATAGCGGCGAACAGGGCGTCGTCCGTCGATCAACTAACAAGCAGTCAAGCGCGTCGGCTTTTATACAGGCGCCATCGAACTTTCCAGCGATATCGCTGTTGGCGGCGTTATCTCTCGACAAAGCTGGAACATTCTCGTGCGGCGCGCAATCTTAACAGATTGTTCCAAAACAATCGCGAAGCTTCCTACACATCACGGCGAGGCCTGCGCAGCGCGTTGCCCACAGTCTTTGTGGGTGAAGCTTCAACTCATCAAATATAAGACTCGCGGCACTATGACCAAAGAATGGGCTAGGAAATCGGGTTTTGTATTCGTATTGCATGCCAACAGTAAGGTGCTAGTGAGGTGAAAAAATGGCGAAAGAGCGGTGGTCATTCGAGGAAGCGAGAACATAACACGTTTATCACGAAGAGTGGTATCAGTTGTGCACTTCTCGGGTGATCAAGTCCCAAGATGTACTCACCATCCGAATTCCTACGCGATCTTCCAGCCTTAAGGAGCGGCTCTGCGCTTTCTGTTTTTCATTTAAATGCCAGAAGTTCAAGAAAGAATTTTGATGAAATAAGCATGTTGTTGTCGGAAACTAATTATCCCTTTGATATAATTTGCTTTACTGAAACATGGCTCTCATCAGATGATGATTGTATTTTGATTGACGGTTATGAGTGCATTTCTGCATGCCGATTACGAAAGCGTGGTGGTGGTGTGTGTGTGTCTGTCCGTACAAACATCCCATATAGAATTGTTGCTCAGTTTAAGGTCGTAGGTGATAGTTATGAGTGTATAATGTTAGAATGTTTCAATGTGTTATTTTCTGTTATTTATCGCCCTCCTTCTGGTTCAATAGAAAGTTTTTTGAATTTCATTGAGAAATTACTGGAGAGATCTCTAGATTCTCGCTTACAAACTGTCTTAGTAGGTGATTTTAACATCAATGTGTGACTAGATAACCACAGCTACGTACGCCTAAATGAACTAATCGAAGTATATGGCTGTGTGAATGTAATTAGCACTCCAACAAGAAAAACCGCCACATCGGAAACAACGTTAGACCTATGTATTACAAGTTTCGATACTACTGATGTTAAAGCAGGTGCAATTACTGCCGACATTAGAGACAATTTTCCAACATACTGCTTCCTACCAGGCAATCGTGTAATCAAAAGTCAGGATGAAATGCTTTTTAGGAGTTACTCTAGCCGCAACATTAAACTTTTTGAGAACCTTATATCTAGAATTGACTGAAGCCCGGTTATAAAAGAAACAGATCCTAATAAATCATACAACAGTTTTTTAAAACACTTGACATCTTTATATGACGAGTGCTTCCCTCTTAAGCCCTGCAAGAAGCACAGAAAATGCAGAAAACCATGGGTGACACTGGAACTAGACAGCAGAATTGAAGTCAAAAACAACCTTTTTGAAGTTTTCCTGTCTTCCAGAGATGAAAACTATTTACGTAATTACCAAAAAATGTCGTAATACACTGCACAAATATGTGAAGATAGCCAAGACGGAATACTACATTAGTAAATTTACCACTCATTCAGGAGACGCGCGCCTGTTGTGGGACAATAAATCAGCTTATTAACAAAAAGGTGGTGTCCAGACGAATAAAATTTGAAAAACCGGGCATGAGTAAATCAGAAATTTCAGACACTTTTAATAAACACTTTCTAACTGTTGGTGAGTTTACAACAGACCGCACGGAAACGTATCGCAAGAACTAAATAGCGTTAAATCACCCGTCTAGTGTATTCCTCTTTCCTACTGATCAACACGAAGTGGTAAAGCTAATCTCTTCATTAAAGCATAACTGTACTGGCGGGCCAAATGACATTAAGCCAAAGCCTTTAAAGACTATAAGTCACATTATCGCTACACCACTAACGCATATTTATAATTTGATGCTATCTTCAGGTGTTTTTTCCGATCAAATGAGCGCTGTGCCCCGCGCTGCGCGCCAAAGAAGACCGACGTTTCGTGCGCCCCTGACAACCGCCCGCTTTGCTACCACTGCGGGGTGGCCGGCCACACGTACCACCGCTGCCAGTACCGACAGATGGGGCTACGCGGATTCGCCGTCAACGCGCCACACCCGCAGCCAGGCGAATGGCCTCGCGACATCGGCGACTACCTCACCGGAACAGTGGCAAGAACGAGGACCTTCCCGCTCGCCGTCGCCCAGCCGCTACATGTCACCGCACCGCCGGCCGCACACTGGCCCAAAGCTTAGCCCGTATCGCTTAGCCTGTATCTGGGAAACTAAGGGCAGCAACCGATGGAGGTGCAGTTGCTGTACGACGAAATGCCGAAGATCCTCCGCGGCCGCCGACGACGACAACGCGACGAGACCAGCATAACACGGCGCGAAGCAGACGAAGCCCTACCGACGAAACCTCGCGGACCGAAGACGACCTGACGACGCAACGCGGAAGCAGCGGTGCAAACCGACGTAGTCGTGACCCGACGCCGCGACGTCACCGCAACGCGAGACGGCGGACTAGCGACCCCGACGTACTATTCGACGGACACAACGTTACCGCTCTCGTCGACACTGGGGACGACTATTCCGTCGCCAGTGGGTAATTCGCCGCGAAGTTGAAGAAAGTTAAGACTGCTTGGGAAGGACCTGAAATCTGCACCGCTGGAGGTCATTTGATAACGCCGGCTGGAGTCTTCACAGCAAGAGTCACGATCAGTGACCGTACTCATCCTGCGAGCTTCGCTATCCTGAAGCACTGTTCCAGGGACGTGTTGCTTGGGATGGACTTCCTAAGTGAACACGGTGCCGTCCCAGGCAGCACACGACGTCGGGCCGATATTGGTTTTATGGCGGCTGTGCGCGGCCCCACCTCGGGCCAGCATTGCCAGCCTGGCGCCGATATCGGCGGGGCCGTCGCCTTTTGCCGGCAAAATTGGGCCGATTTTGCCGCCTTTCAGCCGATGTTGGTCTTTCACCGGCAACATTGGGCCGAGTGTGCCGGTATTTTTCCGTCTTCCCGCCGATATCGGCTTAGCCGATTTTTTCCACCGGCAACACTGGGCCGAGTTTGCCGGCGCTTTGCTGTCCTTCCGCCGATATCGGCTTCGCCAATGGCTTTCACCGGCAACATTGGGCCGAGTTAGCCGCCGTGTTGCCGTACTTTCGCCGACAGCGGCCGAGCCGATGGTTTTCACCGGCAACATTGGGCCGAGCATGCCGTCATTCTGCCGTGCTTCAGCTGACATCGGCGGAGCCGATGGCTTATCGACGATGTCGGAACTTTCTTGTCTCCCTTCAGACAGTTGACGACGTTTCGTCGACATGCCCTGTTGAGAACGTCCTCCTGCGTCGCGGCGCTCCAAAAGTCCTCGTCACCGACAGAGGTACGGCTTTTACGGCAGAGCTAACGCAAACCATCTTGAAATATAACCACACAAGTCACCGACGGACATCACCTGCAGGCGAATGGCCTCACCGAGCGGCTAAATGAAGCCCTCGCCGACATGCTTGCAATGCACTGTACGTCGAACACATGACATGGGACGCCATAATATCTTCCGCACATAGCCTGAAGTTAACACGGCAGTGTAAGAAACGGCGCACATATGACGCCGTTCAAACTAGTTCACGGAAGCCCCCAACGACGCTGGACGCCTTGTTGCCGGCCGTCAGTGACGAGAATAACCTCGACGTTGCGCTCTACCTTTAGCCCGCTGAAGAAGCCCGGCAGCTCGCCCGCCTAGGATACAATCGTAATGCAATAGAGCATTAGGCTTTTGAATATTTGTAGCTTAAGCTGTAGAATACCGCTACATGGATTGCTGTACTAGCACAAATAACAAAGTTCAAATATTGTACCGTGCTAATGCCGCACGTACGACTCGGTGCGCGAAGTATCGCCGACTGAATAGCGTGCATTCTCTTATGAGTTTCTGCTATGACAATGACTAACAACCAGGGGCGTAGCCAAGGGGGGGGGGTTGCGGGGGTTCAAACCTCCCCCCCCCGAAGTTTTTCAATTTGGCTTGCGTATATAGGCACGCACACATACAAAGGCACGCACGAACATACATAAAGTATGGTTGAACCCCCCCCGAAAAAAATTTCTGGCTACGCCCCTGCTAACAACTATCACTAGCACAGTCACTTTTCTACCAAAAAAGGTGGTCTTTAGAAGAATAACTGACTGAAATTGGATGGCCACTTCGTTGACCAGTTGTTCAACGCTATCAAAAATGTTGAAACGTTATAACACATACCAACTCTCCTGAACATACGAATAACTTCATGCGCCAAATTCGAAGTACTTCTGTTTCGTAAATGTTTTTGCCACTGGTCGGCCGACTTCGCTAATGTATCCAGCATCAAAATTCACTCAAACATTCCCGCACGAATGCTTTTAGCGGAAGAAGTTTTATGTGAATACTAATTCTGTGCATAAATCGAGCCTGTCATCATGTTTATAGCGCTATATCCTTTCAGCCGCTGAATGTGTGGCGCCAACGCTCATATTCTACACGGACAGTTTCCGATCTCTGTGTTTACACATATTTACTCACGCGCGTGTTTGGGTGAAGCGTAACAAGCGCATTTGCTTCAGGGATGTCACATAATTTATGAAAATAGTAAAAAGCTCAGCAAGGCGTGTTGCTGAGCTATAGTTGGTTCATTACTTGAGAAAAATAGGTATGGTGCAAAAAAGACCGGGCGAAGTGAAGACACGTTTTGTCGTTTGAATGTTTCAAAATCAACTAGCCCGCTGACCATCTTTAACGAACTGACAAACACGTGTTTGCCGCGTGTTTGTCAGTTCGTATTTGCACTTCGTTGCCGTCCATTTTGTGACATACATATCTTTTTCAAGTAAGCATCTCGCTCAACGATTGCTTCCCACGTGCTTTCAGAAACAGTCGCATAAAATTATTATTATGACACGTGAAATACGATGAAAAATACGGCTACAACGTGGTGTACGCAAAGTTTTCATGTAGCGACATGTGGCAACAAGTGATGCATTGAAAATTCGACGAACGCCTTTCTCAAACGGCATGCCCATAGACATGCTGGGGGGATCGCACACCATTGTGGTAGGCTGAGCCGTGCTTTCAAGAAGGGAGAATTCGCTTTTTTTTTCGTCTTCTTCAACCTCTACCCCCCTTCCCTCCCTTCCCCTCGTTCAGCGTCATTGTCGCGAAACTCGCTTGACCAGGCAGGGTAGGGTAGCCGTCCCGACGGAGGGACAATCGTAGCTGCGGGAGCAGGTTTTTTTCACTCCGACCAGCAGAATTCTTCAAGAAGTGCGGTGTGTGGACATGTGTGGTGGAAAGTCAAAATCGTGCACGAGACGGATACGCGGCAGCATTCCGGCATTGTTTTCGGCAGAGATCACCACAGCGAGAAACCAGTGGCCCCCTGCTTCCATGTTGAACTCGCTCACCTCATATAAGGCCGCGTGTTCACTACTGTTACGTGTCATCAGATTTTTGTTCTCTTCTTATCGCGTATTCTCTATTGACCATCGTGTTTTGTGTATTCTGATATGGTGCGCTTGCATTTTTGATTCGCTCGTGTTTTTAGCGATCCGACGGGCACACGTGAGTGGTTTTTATGCACAATTCCTTTCTGTTACAATCTTACCTTTAGATTAGAAATGCGTGCGTGTCTATCTTGTTAAGATGTAGAGTTCATGGGATCTTGTGGTACCGCTCGCAATATTTCTCGCGTCGCGTGCAGCAGTTTATCCATCTTTTTGGCCCTTAAGATATCACTGAAAAATTGCAATTCCCGCTTAAAGGATAACGCTAATTTAATTGCCAGTCATGTGTTGCGAATGCCTACCGGTGCTTGGGGAACTTAATAAACGTGGGCGGGGGGGGGGGAGGTGCTCCTCTGCTCGTAATTAGCTCACGCGTATACACAATCTTCTAGTCTAGTGCCACTCTTAATCTCGCTTTTTCGGCAAGCCGCCTAACATCATCTTTCTTTTCTTTGGGTCCGTCTTCAATCCTACTTTAATGCTGCCTTCGCTTACATCTCCAGAATTTTTTCGTGATTCGGCACCGTCGTTACTGAAAAGCGCGATATCGTCCACAAAACGCAAGTAGCTAAGGTATTCTTCGTTAATCCTTATTCCTATTTTTGCCCGTCCTAGTTCTTTCAGTATTCATAGTGAATGTGCCGCGCATAACGTTGAAGAGATTGTAACTCTTCGTATAGGCGTGCGCACAGTAGGGCAGGGGGGCGGCCGGCCCCCGTAGTCACCTAAGAGGTGGGCGCAAGGTCTGCCAAACACATTGACTTAATAGGGAGGGGGGGGCGCCGCGATAAACCTTTCCCCCCCCACCCCCTCTGAAGGGGAACTCTGCTCACGCCTATGATTTTGCGCCTGATCCCATTCTCGATTAGGATTGTCCTGCTTTTTTTGAGGAATACGGTGGCTGTGGGGTTTTAGATGTTGGCTACGGTATCTATACATGTTTAGATATTCATTTATGGCATAATTATTCCGGAACTGCTGGCGTGTGTTCATATCTGTGAATAAATTTGTGTTTATCACCTTGCAAATGTGTTGCTCCTTAATTTCTCAGACGCATGCGTAGTTGGTGCAGCAGGCCTTTCATCAATTTAGTTGTGTTAGGGACAATACTGACTTTCGTTCTCGGCCTTGCACGGTTCGACAGAATTGTGGGTCTTAATCGCACACTAAGACATCAGTGGAGCAGTCTTTCTAATTAGGAAGCATATTTCGAATATGGCACCAACGGCAGTCGATGAATGTCGTTGGGCCGCGAATAGTCTATTTTAGTGCTGCTGACTTACAGTACAGTAACCACAGTAATACCGAACTGCCGTCGTCGGCACGCAGCCATTCTACTTAACACATGTATCAGCCTGCCTGATCGAGTTACTTTACGCATCGAGCAACTACCGCCGGTGTCTCCATATAAACTGTGCCGACCACGACGGTACAATACTACCGTACTTAACGCACGGTAAGTACCACTGCTAAAACATAATAAGGGGTGTAAACGGTCACGCCGGCGGCTACCCGACGTCGGCGGGGCCGACACTGCGCCAGCATCGGCTAGCATACATAGGCCCAATGACGGCTTGCCATCATAGGCTGAATAACGGCAGGCCCGTCTCGGACCGACGCTGGCTAGCCCGCGTCGGCCCGAAGCCGGCAAGCCCGCATCGGCCCAAAAGCGGCTAGCCGACGTCGGGCCGATGCGGGTGAAAGTAGCGCGAGCGTGATTTGCCGACGTGGGGCCAATATTGCTGCCGTCATTTGCCGACGTTGGGCCGAGATCGGTCCAATGGCGGCGTGCTGCCTGGGGTAATAGACCTTCGATGTCAGTCCATAACGCTATCCTCATAAGAAGCTCTGCCGCCCCCCACGACGCCAAGAAACCACGCCTTAAGTGTGCTCGACGAGCAGGTCACCATACCACCTCTCTCCAGCGTCATTATTTCAGTCTGCACCGAAAAAGCCACCGACTTGGAAGGCGTCATCGAGGGTAACCAGCACCTGTTGGTCAATCAAGACGCTTGCGTCGTAAGAGGAATAGCGGAGCCTCGTGGAGGAAAAACAAGGGTGATGCTCACAAATTTCGGCTACGACTACAAGCACGTGAACAAGGGTATGACAGTCGCCTTCATTGAAGAAATTGTAGAAGCCAGCAATGCCTTCAACCTCACAGATTTGACCGAAGCTTCCGCGAAAACGCCAGGGCCGGAACCTGCTTTTGACATCAACCAAAGTCTTCCCTAGCGCAAGCAAGAACAGATCAAATCCCTGCTCCAACGATACAAGGACTGCGTCTCTTTGTCATCACGAATTCGACAAAGTCCGGTGGCGAAACACCGAATTATAACGTAGGAAAGTGCGAGGCCCCTCCGTCAGAGCCTCTGCAGAGTTTCGGCTCGAGAGCGCCACGCGATAAACAAACGAGTCGACGAGATGCTACGCGACAACAACATCCAGCCGTCCAAGAGTCCGTGGGCGTCACCGATACTTAAGCGCGCACAAACAGGGACAAAGGGAGGTGACGACAACACAAGCGCTTACTTCCAACTGACATTTATTTACGAAAATGCATATTATGAACTCTTTTTTTTCATGACGTCACAAAATCGTACTGCTGATATTACGTGAACGTGCTGAGAAACTGTGTTGCTTTCGACGACAAGATAATAGATGGTGCGCTTACGCATGACTGACCCGCCTTTGCAATCAAATCCGCCTCTATTATCTCCCTCACATCTTGACTTGTATTTCTAGCTACCACCCTACACATATCATAGAATGGTTTACAAGGCCTACCAATCTTCAACTCACACTCATGACAATGCACCGAAAGATCGCCATCACGATAGTTCCCCACCTTCCTCTTGTGTTCCATGAGTCTTTGGTTCAGACACCTACCAGTCTGGCCGATGTAGCTGAAGCCGCATGATAATGGGACCTCGTATACTACTTCTAATACACACGGTACAAATGGGTCCCGATGCTTGATATTCCATGGCTCTTTCTTTTTCTTAAATGGGTTCGTCATTTGGCAAAGCCGTTCTAGCTTCTCAGGAGCAGAAAGCACCACGCTGATTCTGTTCCTGTTGCCAATCTTCTTTAGGCGGTGAGATGTGTTATGCATGTAAGGAGTGACAACAGTACGAATTCTATTTCCTTCTTGAGACTGATTTCCGTTTCCTCATTGTTTCTTCAGCTTGCCCTCAGCTACAGATACAAGAACGGCGTCTGGGTATCCTGCTGGCCTCAGTCGTTCAACCTGGTTTTCGAAACTGGTTGCCAGAGAATGAACACATGATTTCTTTAGGGCGCTGTCTAAGCACTGTCCAGCTATTGCTCTTTTAACAAGTTTGGAATGGGACGAATGATACGGTAACAGTGGTTTACATGCGCGTGGATGATATTCCCAGCACACGTGTTTCTCAGTGGGCATAAGTTTCAAATCTAGAAACTGTATAACACCACCTTCTGGATCTTCATGCGTCAATTTCAAAGGACTACAACATTCACTAAAAATAATGAGAAGCCGGTTAACAGTGTCGGGAAAAACCTGACCACACCATTCTGTTAAAATAAAAAAATCATCCACGTATCGGAACACGCCTACATGCTTAAAAACTTTAAGGCGCTGAACAATCAGTCTGTCACAATGGGCTAAAAACACGTCACTGAGCACTGGAGCGATACACGAGCCAATACAAACTCCATTTTTTTAATAAAGGCTTGATCATTGCATTCAATATATGTAGACTTAAGATAAAAACTTAGCAGTTCCAGAAAACCGGCTGTAGACATACCTGTAGCATTTTGAAAGGCTACAGATCCATAGCTATCTATGCACTCTTCCACACACCCGAGGAGCATATCTTGTGGCAACGAATAGTACAAATCTTTGATGTCCAGTGAGCAAGCCATGAAAGCTTTGTCAAAATTTGTTTCCAGAAATCCTACCACCTTTTCTGAATTTGGGATCTGGAAGGGGTCATCAATTTTTAGAAGGTTTAACTTCCTTTGTAAGAGCATTGCAACCTACTTTTGCCGCGTGCCGTTCTCTGATACGATCACCCTTAAAGGGCATTCTACTTCGTGGGTTTTTACCGTGAACATGGCCTTCAAGAGGGAAACGTTACTATTCTCAATGCTTGCCGCCAACTTGCTCAGGTTAAGTTTCTTGCAAAGGGCTTTTCCTGCCGATTGCAGCTTTTTTGGCAAAACACTTTGGGACCCATGCATTACAACGACAGTGCGTCCAAGGCCTTTTTGCCGAACTGTTCCCTCGTCAAGACCACAAAACTGCCTTCCTTATCCGAGGGGAGAATACACAGATCATTGTTCCGCAATGCTGAGGCCACACGGCCTAAGGATCCACATGGCTTTATACTTAAACTTCTATTCAATGCGTCAATACCTTCTGAAACACATCTTTCAGCTTCACTACTATCTGCATATCGCGCGACACGTCTCACTAGTGATAGCTGTTCCGCAGCACTTAACTTCGGCTCCACGGCGAACTTCGGTCCATTACTGAGGAGGCGCTCCACTATTTCCGCCAGGTGCACTTGACCAATCTTTTTCACTTCACATCCCGTCGCTCGAGGCTTCCTTGGTTGGCTGTCTCGAAGAATTTTGAGCACTTTCTGCCACATGCACTCCGTACAGCGATCCACTACGTCGAAATAGCCGCGTAGGTCTCCAAGTCCACCAGATGGCTGCGAAGGATCACGAAGGCTTGTGTAGAGTAGATCCCTGTAGAGGCGCGCCTGCCATTCCGCCTGTAGGACCTTGCAAACCCGTGCAGCGTGTCCGACGGAAGGGTTAAAACCACCAAAAATAAATTTTACATCGTCCGGAAGAATCTTGTTCCGGTTGCAAAATGATAATGCACGTCCATGACATTCAGCATTCATGATCAGGGAAGCGATGAACGAAGGTTCCAGATATATACGTGTAGAAAGCGAGCCCGATGTACTAGAAATGAACTCAAGGAGCACTGATTTTTGGGCTAGTTGGTTTTCCATCACCGATACTTAAGCGCGCACAAACAGGGACAAAGGGAGGTAACGACAACACAAGCGCTTACTTCCAACTGACATTTATTTACGAAAATGCATAATATGAACTCTTTTTCATGACATCACAAAATCGTACTGCTGATACTACGTGAACGTGCTGAGAAACTGTTTCTTTCGACGACAAGATAATGGACGGTGCGCATACGCATGACTGACTCGCCTTTACAATCAAATCCGCCTCTATTATCTCCCTCAGATCTTGGCTTCTATTTCTAGCTACCACACTACACATATCATAGATTGGTTTAGAAGGCCTACCATTCTTCAACCCACACTCATGACAATGCACCGAAAGATTGCCATCACGATAGTTCCCCATCTGGTAGTTCCCCACCAGTCTGGCCGATGTAGCTGAAGCCGCATGATAAAGGGACCTCGTATACTACTTCTGATACACACGGTACAAATGGGTCCCGATGCTTCATATTGCATGGCTCTTTCTTTTTCTTAAATGGGTTCGTCATTTGGCAAAGCCGTTCTAGCTTCTCAGGAGCAGAAAGCACCACTCTGATTCCGTTCCGGTTGCCAATTGCCAATCTTCCTTAGCCGGTGAGATGTGTTATGCTGTGAGCGCCACCTGCGGCGCCATTACGGCAGATCAACTCCAGGCCCAAG
Source organism: Rhipicephalus sanguineus (assembly GCF_013339695.2). Classification (NCBI taxonomy): domain Eukaryota; kingdom Metazoa; phylum Arthropoda; class Arachnida; order Ixodida; family Ixodidae; genus Rhipicephalus; species Rhipicephalus sanguineus. The sequence continues at coordinate 3,559,350 of NC_051176.1, read as the reverse complement.
CGAGGGCCGGGACACGTTTTAATCTCGCTCCCGCCTCCGGCGCAGTCGGCACGTTTTCTTCACGTTCAAATAAAGCGCGTTCTTCTCGTTTACAACGCCTCTCAGCCTTCATGCCTAGCCCCCCTAGCCCTCACAACTGGCGCAGTCGACTCCGAACCATGCCTGGAACGTCGCCTTTTTGCCCGCCTCGTGAAGTGATCCGCCGGACTGGCCGCACGGCGTTCCGTCCTTTGTGTAGCGTCCCCCGCCCGATACGCCTCTCGGCCGCTTCGTCCGAGTCATTTCGTGCCTTTGCCTTTTGTTTCGCCGACCGTCGTGCTGACGCCCACCCGCCCTATGAAGTAGCTCGCCTGCAGAGCCGAAACAGCTTGACCTGCCCGCCTTTTTCGTCTCTCGTGACTCTTGTGCTTTTGTTGTGAACGCCATGCCGCTTGTGAACTGGAGCGAGGCTACGCCTGAGGACCTCGCCGGCTTTACAGCAGACTTCCTCCGTGAAGAGTTGGTTCGCCGAAATCTGGACGCTACGGGGCCGAAGGAAGAAGTGATCAATCGTCTCCTCGCCGATATAGCCCAAAACCGCTCAACGACGCCTTTGTTGCCTTCCCCAGACTCCTCAGCGCCCAGCCAGCGCCCGAACACTACGCCGCTTCCTTCGAGCTTCGATGCAGCCCAAAGTACCGAGTTGCTGACGGGTTTACTTCAACAGCTCCTTCACGTGTCACAACGCGCTGCAGCGCCAGTTCAGGTCACGACTCTTCCAGACCTGTCCGCATCGCTTCCTACATTCAATGGAGACGGCAGCATTTCAGCGTCCCACTGGATTGAAGAGTTGGAACGAACTCGAAACCTAGCTTCGTGGGAGCCTTCAACCGTACTCGCCGTCGCTCTGGGAAAGCGCAGTGGAGCAGCCGCGGATTGGAAAGCAGTCATTGGCCGTCAGTGTCCCACCTGCGAAGCCTTCAGGCAAGCTTTCTTGGATCAATTCAGCGTCAAGCAAACCTTGCTACAGTGGCAACAAGCTGTTACTTGTCGCGTGCAAGCACACGGAGAGAACTTCGTCCACTACTCTCTGGCGAAGTTGAAGCTCATTTCAGGATGCCCAGTCACTCTTACCGACACTCAGCGCATAGAGTACGCCCTTCAGGGCATTTCCGACGGGAACCTGGCCACTACTATAGCAGCACAACGCCCAGAAACCGTCGCCGCCTATATGGACATCGTAACGCAGCTTGACCAAACATTGAGCCACTTGTCTCGTCGACTCCCACGCCCAGGGTATTCAAGCACCAAACTAACAATGCCAAGCCCACAGGTGCCCCGCCACAGTGGAGAGGGCACGAATGTTCAGGCGGTACCAGACAAAACAATACAGCCGCAGCGAATCGCAGCCCTACCACCAGACCAACAAGAGGCTCGGTACCTGACCATCTCTACGAGGCATGGCGCTCCTGCCTACCGTTCTGGCCAGAACTTGGCCGAAGCCGTGTGTTTTCAATGCCGCCAAAAAGGACATCTAGCTTCAAAGTGCCCATCCAGAGCTACTGCCACACAGTCTACAACGCATCCTTCGCCAGCTCTTCACAGCACCCTTTCCGAGACCCTTGATGGATCGCTGGTTCAATGCGCCCTTGTAAACGCCACAATTGCTGGAATCGGCCAAGTGGACACATCTCCAGACAGTGGTTCCAAGGTGACACTTGTTTCTCGTCACCTTGTCAGATCTTTGCCCCTCCTGCCCTGGACCAGACCCCCTCTAGTTGTTGGAGGAACGACAGTGGCTCCTGCTGGTGCTATCTGCTTGAAGATCTCTGTGGGACCCATCACCGGTTTGGTGGAAGCCGCCGCCCTCGATAACAATGCCGTGCCACTTATATTGGGGGAAGACTGGTTTGCTGCCAGTCACGCACAGTTGGCGTTCCAGCCACCCATGCCAACTGAAATTCGTCATTCCACCAGAGGAACAAGTGTGCGGTGCCATGAGCGACTGTTGGCCTGGATGTCGAACGCTGTTATGATCCAGGGGTCATCTTTCAATTACCATGTATCTGGACACCACAGCTCAGCAGGCCTCCAGCGAATGCCACTCCCAGGCCCAGATGAACCCCCGTGGTTAGCACTATCTTGCCAATATGAGGTTTCAAACACCAACGGCCCGTCTTCTGAATGCAAGCAAGGTGCTTCTTCAACAATAGAGGTTTGCATTGACCCATCCTTGCCTGCCGCTCAGGTCGGTAGCCATTTGCCAGCACATCAACAACGGGAAATCACGAGCATTCTTTCGAAGCACACTGAAGTATTCGCTCGTGAAGAGGGTGACTTAGGTCTGTACGAGGGTGTTGAACACTCAATCGACCTTCTTCCCGATGCTGTGCCATACAGTCGATCCCCTTACCGTTACCCTGCTGCAGACCGTCGTTTTCTTGAGGCTCAAACAAGCACACTCCTTCGGCAAGGCATCATTCTTCCAGCCTTAGGACCTTGGGCATTCCCCGCAGTGGTTGTCAGCCGAGGTAGCAAGAAGCGCCTTTGTGTTAACTGTGTGCCCCTAAACAAGATGACTGTGAGCGTCGTGCAATCACTTCCACATGCGGATGACATCATGGATGACATTGCTGGGTCACAGTACTTCGCCTGCCTTGACCTAAAGTTCGCTTACTGGCAAGTTCGCGTTCGTAAGGAAGACCAAGCAAAAACTGCTTTTGTTACCCACTATGGCACCTTTATGTGGACTCGCATGCCATTTGGGCTGAAGAACGCACCTGCCACTTTCCAGCGGGCCATGCAGTCAATTTTTGCCAACCTGCAGCCCCATTGCCCAAAGTGCGGTGTGCGGGTGTACTTGGATGATGTTCTGGATTTTGCGCCAACTTTTGACGAGTTTGCAAGGTTACTTGACGTAGTACTTGGTGCACTCCTTGCCAGTGGATTCAAGGTTTCACTTGACAAGTGCAAGTTTGCTTTGAAGTCTATCAGGTTTCTCGGATTCATTTTGAGCAAACACGGCAAGCAGCCTGACCCTGCCAAAGTCGAAGCCATCATGAAAATCCCACAGCCTGCAAACAGCAAAGCAGTTTTGTCATGGCTCCAGACAGCAAACTTCTATCGCCGATTTGTGAAGAATTTCTCTCGGATAGCAGCACCGTTGCAGAGTCTCATACGGTCTGAGGAGTTTGCCTGGACCAGCGACTGCAATGAAGCCTTTCAGCGAATGCGCACAGCATTAACAGAGGCACCTGTACTGGGCCATTTTGATCCGGACGCACAAACCACAGTCACAACAGATGCCTCAGGAACCGCAATTGGTGCTGTGCTCTCTCAGAAACAGTGTGGAAAAGAAACTGTCATCGAATATGCGAGTCGTGCACTCACTGCCGCAGAGAAGAAGTTGCATAGCAACGTTTGGGAGTGTATTGGTGTCCACTGGGCGGTTACGATCAAGTTCCGACACTACTTGCTCGGCAAGAAATTTTGCCTGTTGAACGACAACTGGACCGTTGCATGCTTAACAGCCAACATCAGGACTTCACGTTGTTTTACGACCATGTTGATGGATCTTACAGAGTCCGACTTCACTGTGCAGCACCATCCAGGCCGTCAAAACGTGGTTGCTGACATGCTGTCACGATTATCTGCAGCAGTCCTCCATCAGACACAGTCACTCGCAGCTATGCAAGCAGAAGACAAAGGGTGTCAGGACCTTCGTCGCTCTCTGTTATCTTCAGAATCGTGGGACCATGACCTTGCCATAATTGATGACATCCTGTACCATAGTGACGCGACTTCAGGTTCTCAAGCTATTGTAGTGCCAGCAAAGATGCGCCAGGCTGTCCTGGAAGTTGTTCATGACGGTGGAGGCCACATGGATGTAACCCGGACACTGACCAATGTGAGAGAACGATACTGGTGGCCAAACCTTACGTCTTCAGTGACCCACTACGTCACAGCATGCCAGATCTGCCAAAGCAACAACCACCCAATATCTAAAAGTGTTGGCAAAATGGGTCTCATGCCAGTGTCGGATGTTCCTTTTGCCTTAATTGCCCTTGATCACATCACAATGCCGGCTGCTTCCGGAAAGAAGTACATTTTGAATGTCAATGACTTTGCCACGCGTTTCATTGTCCCGGCGGCTGTAACTTCAACATCAGCTAAGGAAGTTATAGAACATTTACAGTCGGTGTTCTTCCGCTTTGGTTGTCCTGATGACTGCATGTCTGACCCTGGAGCAGCCTTTGAATCTCACCAGTTTAAGCACTTCATGCACATGCACGGTGCTGAGATTCATTATTCGGTTGCATACCGCGCAGCCAGCAATGGTCTTGCTGAGAGAAGCAATGGGACTTTAGTCTCCGTTCTTCGTAAGCTGTGTCCAACTGACCAGACCTCCTGGGAAAGCAAACTCGAAGAAGCTGCTTTTGCCATCAACACAAGCTACAGCGCCAGCAGCTGTTTCTCTCCATTTGAACTACTTTATGGATACGTCCCCAAGCTCCCATATCAACGCCACCGTCCCGCCACAGCCGGGACCCTACAAGACCGTCTCCTAACGCTGTCTCAGAACAGGGCCGTAGCAGCAAGCAATACCGAGGAAGCACAAGGGAAACGGAAGACAGCATATGATCAGTCCCATCGAGACCACTCCTTCCAAGTCCGCGAGTTCGTCTGGGTGCGCCGCCAAGAGCCTGTAGCAGATGGAACTGGAAAGTTGGCACCCAAATTCAAGGGAATATACCAAATCACCGACCAGAAAACACCCGTTACGTTTGTCGTTAGCCGCGTAACTGGTCAAGGTCCTCGTGATCGACTCCAAGACAGGATAGTGCACGTCTCTCAACTCAAGCACTACGTGCCATCTTATGTCGAGCCTTACATTGTAAAAACCCAAGAGTTGCCTTTGTGTGACTCATCTGGCTCTCCCAGTGTTGGCAATGAGTTGTCTCAACCACCAGTTTCCATTGGCCCTGCACTTTTGCCTCCAGCGGTACCCTCATCGCGACCCCATCGCCAAAGGCGCCCACCCGAGCGCTTGAAGGACTATTCTCTCTCGCAGTGAAGCCACCAAGTAGTGCTTCTTTCCTAGACCAATGGGACTTGGTCAAACAAGGAGGGGCCGGATGTGAGCGCCCGCATGCGCAGTGGCGTAGCGGCCTATCTAATCAGTAGCGCCACCTGCGGCGCCATTACGGCAGATCAACTCCAGGCCCAAGCGAGGGTCGGGACACATTTTAATCTCGCCCCGCCTCCGGCGCAGTCGGCACGTTTTCTTCACGTTCAAATAAAGCGCGTTCTTCTCGTTTACAACGCCTCTCAGCCTTCATGCCTAGCCCCCCTAACCCTCACAATGCATGTCCGGAATGACAACGGTACGAGTTCTACTTCTATTCAACGGCACGAATTCTACCATTCCTCAAGAATGGTAGGCCTTGTAAACCAATCTATGATATGTGTAGGGTGGTAGCTAGAAATAGAAGCCAAGATGTGAAGGAGATAATAGAGGCGGATTTAATTGCAAAGGCGGGTCAGTCATGCGTAAGCGCACCGTCCATTATCTTGTCGTCGAAAGAAACACAGTTTCTCAGTACGTTCACGTAATATCAGCAGTGCTATTTTGTGGCGTCATGAAAAAAAGAAGTTCATATTATGCATTTTCGTAACTAAATGTCAGTTGGAAGTAAGCGCTTGTGTTGTCGTCACCTCCCTTTGTCCCTGTTTGTGCGCGCTTAAGTATCGGTGATGGAAAACCAACTAGCCCAAAAATCAGTGCTCCGTGGGCATCACCCGTGGTGTTAGTGAAAAAGAAGAACGGGACACTGCGCTTCTGCGTTGATTATCGGCACCTGAACAAAATCACGAAGAAGGGCGTGTACCCCCTCCCACGGATAGACGACACCCTGGACCGACTTCACAACGCGACGTACTTTTCGTCGATGGACCTCAGGACCGGCTATTGGCAGATGGAAGTAGACAAAAGAGACCAAGAAAAGACCGCTTTTATAACACCCGACGGCCTCTTTGAGTTCAAGGTCATGCCTTTCGCTCTTTGCTCGGCACCTGCGACGTTCCAACGCGTCATGGACACCGTGCTGGCCGGATTGAAGTGGCAGACGTGCCTTGTGTATTTGGACGACGTCGTCGTGTTTTCCTTGACATTCTACGAGCATCTCCAGCGGCTTGCGGCAGTACTTCAAGCACTCAAGACCTCTGCACTGACCCTGAAGCCAGAAAAATGCCGATTCGCGTACGATGACCTCTTGTTTCTGGGTCATGTGATCAGCAAGTCTGGAGTTCGCCTAGACCCGCGGAAAACAGCTGCCATCGCCGACTTCGCGCCATCCACCGACAAGAAGACCGTGCGCCGATTTCTCGGCTTATGCGCCTATTACAGACGCGTCGTCAAAAACTTTTCACGAATCGCCAAACCACTGACGCTTCTCACGAAGACTAACGTGGAATTCAGGTGGGAAACTGCGCAAGTGCAAGCATTTCAAGAACTTAAACGACGCCTGCAGACGCCACCCGTACTTTCGCATTTCGATGATTGCGTCGATACGAAAATACACACCGACGCAAGCAGCGTAGGACTCGGTGCCGTCCTTGTGCAAAAGACTGACGGGCTTGAAAGGGTTATCAGTTATGCTAGCCGGTCACTATCCAAGGCAGAAGCCAACTATTCCAGAACAGAAAAGGAATGAATTGCCATCATATTGGCTACGTCACAGTTTCGCTCCTACCTCTATGGCAGGCTCTTCAAAGTTGTCAGTGACCATCACGCCTTATGTTGGCTAGCTAACTTGAAGGACCCTTCAGGTCCTCTCGCACGATCGAGTCTCAGGCTTCAAGAATTCGACATTACCGTCGTGTACAAGACAATTATTATAGCGCAAAGCAAGACGAAGACAAAAAGGTTCACAAAGACGAGCGCTAACTTCCAACTGGGTTTATTGTGCAGAACACGAAAATATATAGGTGGTAGAACCACATGACAGAATATGAGCAATGCAAAGAATACCAAAGACATACAAAGAAACCAAAGAAAACATCAAGGAAAAGCAAAAACCAGAAAACAAAAAACTATCACTAGTTGCGCGCGCCGACACTTTCCAGAAACCTTAATTCCTTCTCTGAGAGAGACAAGGAAGGCCTGCTCACGCATAAGTCTTGCTCACGTGCCATCTGCGCAGCCTCGACGATGATTCGGGTACGGTCATCTCTGTGTTTATACAGCGTCACTGTGTCTTCGAAAAGAGGCGCACAGTTGCAAGCAGTACAATGCTGTGCGAGGAACCCATCTTTCCCGTTTCTAACATTATTAGCATGTTCCCTTAGTCGGTCGTTTAGACACCTTCCGGTCTGTCCGACATAACAAGCACCACAGGAAAGGGGGACCCTATACACAACTTCCCGCGAGCATTGCACATACCTAGTCCTATGTTTAATGTTACATTCAGCAGATGACTGCTTCTTGAGGGGACTTGTTGTTTTAGCGAGACTTATTAATTATCACGGTGCAGAAAATAGCACTCGAACGCCGGCTCGTTTCGCGACTTTCTTGAGTCTGTGAGATATACAGTGTCTGTACGGAACGACGGCTATCTTTTCACGATCTTTTGCTATGTTGCCCGGAGCTTGTCCTTTCTTTTGCTTTGCCTTACTAGTCCGGAAGATGGACTCTGCGACAGACGCGATGAACGCCTCTGGAAATCCTGAAGCCATAAGTCGGGACACTTGAGCTTTGAAACTCTCATAAATACTGTGATGGCACGACCTGTTCAAAGCATTCACAAGGCAGGTACGTGCTATGCCTCGCTTCACTAGCTTGCTGTGGGCGGAAGAAAATGGAAGCAATGGTTTCTGCGCACGTGGTTCGTAACGCTTACATTGCTCATATTCTGTCGTGTGGTTCTACCACCTATATATTTTCGTGTTCTGCACAATAAACCCAGTTGGAAGTTAGCGCTCGTCTTTGTGAACCTTTTTGTCTTCGTCTTGCTTTGCGCTATAATAATTGTCATGACCTACCAACTAGCCCAAGCCGCTATTCTTCTAAGTCGTGTACAAGTCCGGACGAAAACACTCTGACGCCGACTGCCTGTCGACGCGCCGTGCCCTCGTGCCCCCGTCGACGCGCCGCCGCAACACGACGACGACGGCGACTGCTTCCTCGGAACTGTAAGTGCCGACGACTTCGCCCAAAGGCAACAAGCCGACGCGGCACGGGGGGGGGGGGCTTATTGGAGTACCTCGAGTGCAAGACCGCCGTTGTTCCGAAGGTATTCAAGCGAGGACTGCCGTCGTTTTCCTTACGGAACGGCTTTCTCCTGAAGAACAACTTCTCGCCACTTCGAACCGACTACCTTCTTGTCGTGCCCTCATCATTGCGACCAGAAGTCCTCTAGGCCCTACACGACGACGCGACGGATGGACACTTCGGTGTTTCCCGCACGCTCGCCAGAAGAAAGGAAAAATACTACTGGCCACGCCTTGCTGCTAACGTCGCTCACTACCTTAGGACATGCAGAGATTGCCAGCGACGGAAGACACCGCCTACTAGGCCAGCGGGACTTTTGCAGCCAATCGAAGCACCTCACCGGCCGTTCCAGCAAATCGGGATGGACCTACTGGGGCCGTTCCCGAAGTCGACTTCCGGCAACAAGTGGTTCGTCGTAGCAACTGAGTACCTCAACCGCTACGCCGAGACAAAGGCCTTGCCCAAAGGCAGTGCCGCCGAGGTAGCCAAGTTCTTCGTGGAGAACATCGTCTTGCGTCATGGCGGCCCAGAGGTCCTCATCACAGACAGAGGTACCGCCTTTACTGCGGACCTAACTCAGGCGATATTAAAATACAGGGAGAAGCCACCGCCGCACCACCGCCTACCGCCTGCAGACCAATAGCCTCACCGAGCGTCCAAATAAGGCCATCGCAGACATGCTGGCCATGTACGTCGACGTTGAGCACAAGACGTGGGACGCCGTCCTTCCGTACGTGACCTTCCCTTACAACACGGCCATCCAAGAAACGACGCAGATGACGCCGTACAAACTTGTCTACGGAAGGAGCCCGGCGACGACGCTCGACGCCATGCTACCCAACGTCACCGACGAAGAAAATCTCTACGCCGCCGCTTACTTACAACGTGCCGAAGAAGCTCGACAGCTCGCCGGCTGTGCATCAAGACCCAGCAGCACAGCGACAGCCGTCGCTACAATCTTCGACGACGCTTCGTGGAGTACCAGCCCGGCGACCGTGTCTGGGTCTGGACGCCAATACGACGCCGCGGACTGAGCGAGAAGCTTCTTCGGCGATACTACGGACCGTACGGGCTACTTCGACGTCTCGGCGCACTCATACGAGGTGGTCCCCGACGGCATCACGAAATCTCAGAGGCACCGAGCTCGACCAGAGGTCGTGCATGTGGTGCGCCTTAAACCGTACTATGCTCGTTAACGCACCTGATGGCTCTAATGTTTGCTTGCTTTATTAGTTTTCTTTAGTATTGCATGTATTCATGTTCGGTTTTTAAGCATCGGGAGGATGATTTAATTTTTCATGAGTTGAAGCTTCACCCACAAAGACTGTGGGCAACGCGCTACGCAGGCCGCGCCGCGATATGTAAGAAGCTTCGTCATTGTTTCAGAACGTTCCTAAGATTGCGCGTCGCATGCGAATGTTCCAGCTTTGTCGAGTAATAACGCCGCCACCAGCGATATCGCTGGAAAGTTCGATACCGCCTGTATAAAAGTCGACGCGCTTGACCACTTGTCAGTTGATCGACGGTCGACGCTCTGTTCGCAGCTATCAAAGCATACCGTGTGTATTGCTGTAAATTAACTGTCGGTTTCCCGGCCACTGGTTCGGCCAAATAACCAGTTTCATCTTGAAAACGCCGACTGCTGTCTTCGTCGACGTCACGACCACGTGACAATATGATGATCCTTTTAGAGAGCTGAAATGCTCTCTGAGCCTGATGTCCAAACATCGGCGAGTGTGACCGATGTATTTACGTCCGCAAGAAAAAGGAATGCAAGTTACTACATTGCAAGTTCAAGGGACAAAACACATACCATGCCTAATGGTACACGGAGCCTCTTTTTTTGTTTCCCTTACTGCACATGCGCCTCTGCATATTGGGCAAATGGCGCCCACCTTGGTTTTCGTGGGGACAACAATGCCAACATCATGGCGCGATGCCACCTTTTCGATGCCATGAGAGAGCCCATTGATGCACGGGATAACCGCGGTCTGCTTCTTGTCTACATTCCGTACCTTTGTGGTGTGCTCTGCTCCTTCTTTGACGGCATTTAGACATTTGAAGCTGGCAGTAGTAATGGCAGTTTCCGGGTACCCAGCTTTTCGAAGCTTGGTCACTTGCCCATCCGCACTCTGTGCCAATAAATATTGGCAAGCTTTGTTTATTGCCGTGTAAATGCAAGAAAAAGCGATGCCTTGCTTAACAAGTTTACAATGCCAGGAAAGGAAGCTGAGAAGGGCTTTTAAAGAACGAGGATCGTATTGCCAGCATACATGTGAACCCCCTCCCCCCAGCGTAATCTGCAAGTCTAGAAACTTAAATATATTGTTTTTGGGTGTCTCAAAGGAGGAACAAAAGCCTTGGCCATGATCATGAAATATTTTAAGCACCTCAACTACCTTGTGGTCGCAATTCGCAAAGTAATCATCCACGTATCTCATAATTTATGGGTCACGCCACAAAGTTGATTGTTAATGCCTCTGCCCGCCTTGGCCAAAAAAATTTGACTCAGGACAGGTGCCACTCTTGACCATATTGTCACGTGGTCGTGACGTCGACGAAGACAGCAGTCAGCGTTTGCAGGATGAAACTGTTTATTTGGCCGAACTTGTGGCCGGAAAATCAGAACTAGAACTACAGCAATACACGCTGTACAATGATAGCGGCGAACAGGGCGTCGTCCGTCGATCAACTGACAACTGATATTGCTGGAACTTTCCAGCAATATCGCTGGTGGCGGCGTTATCTCTCGACAACGCTGGAACATTCGCTTGCGGCGCGCAATCTTAACAAAACGATCTACCAGAATCGTGAAGCTTCTCAAACATTGCTTCGGGGCCAGCGTCGAGCGTTGATAACCGTCCTTGCTGGTCAAACTCGAACACATCAAAATAAAAGCAGAAGCGGGCGTGGCATTGCCCCCCTCTGAAAAAGCATCGTCCCGATGCTTGCAACAGAACATGGAAAGGAAAAAACAAGTGCGTACACAAATAAATTACAATAACAAAGGAAAAAGTAGAGTCTCCAGGGTCGCTAACGCGCAAAAAACGGCTTAAGGCGCACGACATGGACGACTTCAGGTCGTGCGCGGCGTCGCTGGGAGTTCGTAATGCCGTCCGGGACGACCTCGTAGTCAAGAGCGCCGTGACGTCGAAACACCTTGTATGGCCCGAAGTATCGCCGAAGTTTTTCACTGAGCCCACGTCGGCGTATCGGCGTCCAGACCCACACACGGTCACCGGGTTGGTACTCCATGTGGCGTCGTCGAAGATTATAGTGACGGCTGTCGACCCTCTGCTGGTTCTTGATGCGCAGGCGGGCGAGCTGTCGAGCTTCTTCGGCGCGTTGCAAATAGGCGGCAACGTCGAGATCGTCTTCGTCGGTGGCGGTTGGTAGTATTGCGTCGAGCGTCGTTGCCGGGCTCCTTCCGTAGACCAGCTTGTACGGCGTCATTTGCGTCGTTTCTTGCATGGCCGTGTTGTATGCGAAGGTCACATACGGAAGGATGGCATCCCACGTCTTGTGTTCGACGTCGACATACATGGCCAGCATGTCGGCGATGGTCTTGTTTAGCCGCTCGGTGAGGCCATTGGTCTGTGGGTGGTACGCTGTGGTCCGGCGGTGGCTTGTTTGGCTGTATCTCAGTATTGCCTGAGTTAGGTCAGCAGTAAACGCCGTACCTCTGTCGGTGATGAGGACCTCTGGGGCGCCATGACTCAGGAGGATGTTCTCAACGAAGAACTTCGCTACCTCGGCGGCACTGCCTCTAGGTAGGGCCCTTGTCTCGGCGTAGCGGGTGAGGTAGTCGGTAGCTACGACGATCCATTTGTTTCCGGTATTGGACGTCGGGAACGGCCCCAGTAAGTCCATCCCAATTTGCTGGAACGGCAGTCGAGGTGGCTCGATAGGCTGCAGAAGTCCGGCTGGCCTAGTCGGCGGTGTCTTGCGTCGCTGACAGTCCCGGCAGGCCTTGACGTAGCGAGTTACGTCGGCGACAAGGCGCGGCCAGTAGTACTTTTCCTGTATTCTTGCGAGCGTGCGAGAAACACCCAGGTGTCCAGACGTCGGGTCGTCATGCAGAGCCTGGAGGACCTCTGATCGCAATGTCGAGGGCACTACGAGAAGGGAATCGGCTCGAAGCGGCGAGAAGTTCTTCTTAAGGAGAACACCGTTGCGCAAGAAAAACGACGTCAGTCCTCGCGTGAATACCTTGGGAAAAACGGTGGTCCTGCCCTCGAGGTATTCCATAACGCCCCTGAGTTCTGGGTCCGCTCGCTGTCGTTCGGCGAAGTCTTCGGCACTTATGGTTCCCAAGAAGCAGTCATCCTCCGTGTCGTCCTGCGGCGGTGGGTCGACGGGGGCGCGGGACAGGCAGTCAGCGTCGGAGTGTTTTCTTCCGGGCTTGTAAACGACGGTTATGTCAAATTCTTGAAGTCGTAGGCTCCACCGTGCGAGGCGACCTGAAGGGTCCTTCAAGTTAGCTAGCCAACACAAGGCGTGGTGGTCGCTCACAACTTTGAAGGGCCGGCCGTAGAGGTAGGGGCGAAACTTCGATGTAGCCCAGACGATGGCCAGGCACTCCTTTTCTGTTGTGGAGTAGTTGATTTCTGCCTTTGATAGCGACCGGCTAGCATAACTGATGACCCTTTCGAATCCGTCGGTCTTTTGCACAAGGACGGCGCCGAGTCCTACGCTGCTTGCGTCGGTGTGGATTTCCGTATCGGCGTATTCGTCGAAATGCGCAAGTATGGGAGGCGCCTGCAGGCGTCGTTTCAGTTCTTGAAATGCTTGAACTTGCGACATTTCCCACCTGAATTCGACGTCGGCCTTCGTGAGTTGCGCCAGTGGCTCGGCGATCCGTGAAAATTCCTTGACGAAACGTCTGTAATAGGCGCACAAGCCGAGAAAACGGCGTACGGCCTTCTTGTCGGTGGGCGTCGGGAAGTCAGCGATGGCAGCTGTTTTCCGCGGGTCCGGGCGAACACCATCCTTACTGATTACGTGACCGAAGAACAAGCTCCTCGTACGCGAAGCGGCACTTTTCAGGCTTCAAGGTGAGTCCGGAGGTCTTGATTGCTTGAAGTACAACTTCAAGGCGCCGAAGGTGTTCGTCGAAGTTTGAGGAAAACACAACGACGTCGTCCAAGTACACGAGACACGTCTGCCACTTCAAGCCGGCCAGTACTGTATCCATAACCCGTTGAAAAGTCGCAGGTGCCGAGCAAAGACCAAAGGGCATGACCTTGAACTCGAACAGGCCGTCTGGTGTTATAAAAGCAGTCTTTTCTCGGTCTCTCTCGTCGACTTCTATTTGCCAGTAACCGGTCTTGAGGTCCATCGACGAAAAGTACTTTGCGTTGTGTAATCGATCCAGTGTGTCGTCTATCCGGGGAAGGGGATACACGTCCTTCTTCGTGACTTTGTTCAGGCGACGATAATCGACGCAAAAACGTAGAGTCCCATCCTTCTTCTTCACTAGCACCACCGGGGATGCCCACGGACTCTTCGGCGGCTGGATGATGTCGTCGCGTAGCATTTCGTCGACCTGTTTCTTCACGGCCTCGCGTTCTCGCGTCGAAACTCTGTACGGGCTCTGACGGAGTGGTCTGGCGCTTTCCTCTGTTATGATGCGATGTTTTGCCACGGGAGTCTGCCGAATTCTTGACGACGACGAAAAGCAGTCCTTGTATTGCAAGAGCAGGGTTTTTAGCTGTTCGTGTTTGTGCTTCTGAAGGCTGGGATTGATGTCGAAAGCTGGTTGCGGTGCTTTATTCGTCGGAGTAGGCTCGGGAGAATCGGTGAGGCCGAAAGCATTGCTGGCTTCTACGATTTCTTCGATGTAGGCGCCCGTCGTGCCTTTGCTCACGTGCTTGTACTCGTTGCTGAAATTCGTGAGCATAACTGTTGCTTTCCCTGCCCGCAGCTCTGCTACTCCTCTTGCGACGCAAATCTTGCGGTTAATCAAGTGGTGCTGGTCGCCTTCAACAACGCCTTCCAGGTCTGCTGATTTCTGAGTGCCGACGGAAATGATGACGCTGGAGCAAGGGGGAATGGTGACCTGGTCTTCCAGCACATTCAAGGCGTGCTTTCTTGGCGGAGTGTGCGGCGGCAGTGCCTTTTCCGTGGTTAGTGTTATTGACCTAGACCTCAGGTCGATGATTGCACCATGAAGGCCTAAGAAGTCCATACCAAGGATGACATCTCTCGAGCAACGCGGCAGGATTACGAAGTTCGCGGGATAAATCCGGTTGTTAATGGTGAGTCTCGCTGTGCAGATTCCCTCCGGGGTTACGAGGTGACCTCCAGCTGTCCGGATTTCGGGGCCTTCCCAGGCTGTCCTAACTTTCTTCAGCTTCGTGGCGAACGGTCCACTGATGACAGAATAGTCGGCTCCGGTGTCGACGAGGGCTGTGACGCTGTGGCCGTCGATAAGAACGTCGAGGTCGCTAGTTCGTCGTCTTGCGTTGCAGTTAGGTCGTGGCGTCGGGTCACGGCTACGTCGGTTTGTTCCGCTGCTTCCACGTTGCGTCGTCAGGTCTACTTCGGTCCTCGAGGTTTCGTCGTCAGGGGTTCGCGTCGTGTCCTGAAGCCTTCGTCGTGGCGGCGGCGTCGGCGGCGGAGGGTCTTCGGTATTTCGTCGTACAGCAACCGCACCTCCATCGGTTGCTGCCCTTAGTTTTCCGGATGCGGGCTAGGTGACCGGCCCCGGGTTGGGCCAGTGTATGGTAGGCGTAGGGGAGAGGCGTAGCGGCCTGGCGACGGCGATCGGGAAGGTCCTCGGGGGGGGGTCCACTGCGCTCCTGCCAGGTAGTCGGCGATGTCACGTGGTCGTTCCCCCTGCTGTGGACGCGGCGCGTCGACGGCGAACCCACGCAGTCCCATCTGTCGATAATGGCAGCGGCGGTAGGTGTGGCCGGCTTCTCCGAAGTGGTAGCAGAGTGGACGATGGTCGGGGGCGCGCCAAACGTCGGTCTTCCTCGGCGCGTATCGCTGACCGGCTGGCGGGCGGTATGACGTCGGTGGTGGCGGCGGTGGCGCCTGGCGGCGGAACTGCTGGGGCGGCGCGGCGTCTTGACGTGGGCGAGGAGGGGGGGCGTTGCGTCGGGCTGCAGCAGCATAGCTCATTGCTTGCAGCTGCGGCGGTGCCGGTTGAGGAACACCCAGTGATTGTTGGATTTCCTCGCGTACAACGTCCGCAATCGACGTCACTTCGGGCTGTGTAAAAGGTGCGAGCTTTCGCAGCTCCTCTCGCACGATGGCTCGTATCGTTTCGCGCAAGTCGTCGGAGCCGAGGGCGTGAACTGCTGCGCTGTCTTGGAATGCGCGGCGATTGTACTGCCGAGTGCGCATCTCGAGCGTCTTCTCGATTGTTGTTGCCTCCGCGAGGAATTCTTGGATAGCCTTGGGTGGGTTTCTGATTAGTCCCGCGAACAGCTCCTGCTTGATTCCTCGCATGAGGAAGCGAACTTTCTTCTCCTCGGGCATCTCAGGGTCTGCGTGGCGGAACAGTCTCGTCATTTCTTCTGTGAAGAGTGCCACGTTTTCGTTTGGCAGCTGCACGCGGGTTTCGAGCAGAGCCTCGGCCCTCTCCTTGCGGACAACGCTGGTGAATGTTGCCAGGAACCTGCTGCGAAAAATGTCCCATGTTGTCAGGGTTCGCTCTTGGTTCTCGAACCATGTTCTAGCTGCGTCCTCCAAGGCGAAGAAGACATGCTGTAGCTTGTCTTCACTGGTCCAGGAATTGAAAAGGGCGACTCGGTCGTAGGCTTCCAGCCAGCTTTCCGGGACTTCGAACGACGATCCGCGGAAGGTGGGCGGCTCCTTGGGCTGGCAAAAAAGGATTGGCGCAGGCTGCACGTGGTCGGTCATCGTCGCTGTGGTCGATGTTGAGATATGCGGCTGCCTCGGTTTTTCAGAAGGAGCCAGTGCTCTGGCTGCAGTCCCTTCTGCCTGCGGCTTGTTCGACGATCCGGGATTTCCTTGCCGTCGTCCTCGTCGCGGCTTGGGCTTGGGTCAGCGCTCCGCGGTGGCGTCCGGATCATGAAGCAGCACCTCCACCAGATGTCACGTGGTCGTGACGGCGACGAAGACAGCAGTCAGCGTTTGCAGGATGAAACTGTTTATTTGGCCGAACTTGTGGCCGGAAAATCAGAACTAGAACTACAGCAATACACGCTGTACAATGATAGCGGCGAACAGGGCGTCGTCCGTCGATCAACTGACAAGCGGTCAAGCGCGTCGGCTTTTATACAGGTGCTATGGAACATTCCAGCAATATCGCTGGTGGCGGCGTTATCTCTCGACAACGCTGGAACATTCGCGTGCGGCGCGCAATCTTAACAAAACGATCTACCAGAATCGTGAAGCTTCTCGAACACTGCTTCGGGGCCAGCGTCGAGCGTTGATAACCGTCCTTGCTGGTCAAACTCGAACACATCAAAATAAAAGCAGAAGCGGGCGTGGCAATATACACACACGGACTGTTGTGCATCGACACCTCCTTTCCAGGAAATGATCGTGGAGAGTAGAAAAAAGGTTAACAGTTCTAAAAAATGTCAGCCGAAACATCACAGCTAGTCATGAAGGTGACCTCCTCGTTTTCTACACAAATACATTCTCTTACACTCTTCATGAGGGCGTCCTGGGGCAAGGAGTTCTCCACGTCGATGCTAAAAGCACCGCAACCCACAGGATAATCTTTGCACAAAACAGGAGCGGAGCATTAAAGAGAAAACGGATCGTTCACTTGCAAAGAATATAAATGTTTCTGAAAAAAAAACGCCGACACCAGAGACAACTCCTCTCTGAAACTATTGACCTAAACGGGACCTCAAGTTTGTGCGATTTTCCTCTAAAAGATACTTCAGTCAGCAGGCCTTTTCTTTGTTCAACACCATTTGCTAATTTGTCAAGCGAAAGCCTCTTGAGCAGTTCCACAGAACGAGCTCTCACCTTGGTTGGCTCGTCACGCACCCTGTGGAAGTTCTTGTGCAGAGCCTTCTTTTTCAAGAAGGAAACTTTAGTTGGCGCTGTCTCGCGTGCCTGTTTCTCGCCTGTGTCTGTTTTTCGCGCTCCATTGAGCTAACACTGCCATTTGAAAGAAGACCTTTCCCATATATATATGGGTCATTTCTGAAGGGGATTTGGCGCCAGTATTCTAACGTCAACGTATCGATACCTATATCTAAAATGACTAAAATCTGGACGGTGATTCTGAAATATATAGTGTTTTCTTTAACGGTTATGTGTACACACATGGTGACCGCAAGGGATGCCTCACGAAAAGAATGCTTTAGACAAGTCATGCCACAGTAGCTCATAAACATACTTATTTAGGGAAAAAATGGGACGAAGACAGTCATGTGCGGGCCGCGGGCCGCGTGTTTGAGACCCCTGTCCTAAGAAGTAGGTGTACTTAGAGCAGTTTATACAAAGTCCGACAAAATCCGGTAAACACTCGCCGGTAACATTTTTGACGATTTGGATTCATCCGATAAACTCCGATTTTAAAAGGGCATTTTCAACCTTTAAGGCGCATTTTCAAAGCTGAGGAGGGAGGACGCACCTCCATCAGTGGCACCAGCCTCGTAAAATATGCTTGTGTCTATTACGACAAGTTTTAAAGGGACGGACAACTGCCCAGAACATGAAATCAGATGACTCCACGGATGGAAAGGTTTTGACTCAAACTCATTGACTCAAACCAACCCTGTTTTTTTCGTGAGAGGTGGATTTATATTTTTCTTTCTTAATTGAAAGTCGCCAAAAATAACCTGTAGCGCCTCTGGCGGCAAACACATGAAAGGTCCGGTGTACCCCACCGCGTGACCGTTGACTGCTGTACGCGATATCGTACTGGTTAGAATAACAGAGAGCTGAGCTAGTTGGTAAGTATTCATTCTGAAAAGACAGGGCGTGCAAACACGGACACAAGAAAGAAGTCAGGACACCACAACCAGGGATATGTATTGGTTCTAAAGTTGCTCCGGTTCTTAGTGATTTATACCTTAGCAAGATTGACAATCTTTTGGAAGGCGCCTTAGGTAATTCGGTTATTAAGGTTTTTCGTTATGTGGACGATTACTTGATTTTTTGTAGTGGTGAGGACTTTGAAAAGGTGGTAACTTCCGTGAGCGAAAAATTTGAAATAAATGGAGGAGGGCTGAGCGTTACTAAAGAGGTGCCTCAGAATAATGAAATACAATTTCTAGACATTTCCTTAACGTTCCAAAAGAACCACGTGTGCTGGCAGTATTCTCCTAGATCTTCGAAACCGCTGTTAAATTTTTCGTCGAAGCACTCGAAGGTTGTAAAAAACGGCATCGCCATGTCTTGCCTTAAGTCAGCCCTCACCAAGTCGTGTGAGCACAAAATGAGTGATAGCTTTAACGCACAGGTTACACGTCTTTTAGATGTAGGGTATCCTCGTGATGCCGTGGCCACGATCGCTGAACGTTTAAAGAAGTCTATTGTGTTAAGCCCAAGCATGGTTGCAGAAAGCGATAGGAAGAAACGCGTCGTAGGTATACCGTACATTCATCGCGTATCTCACAGGCTAAAGAAAGTAGGAACTAGATACGGCGTTAATGTTGTTTTCACGGCTGCCAATAAGCTAGGTAAGATTTGTGCCGCTGTGCAGAGGAAGAATGAGGGAGTAAAAGACAAGAAGCGGACCGATATTTGTTTAGTAAAACACACCAACAAATTCACTGATTGCCGTACGAGTGTGGTGTATAAGATCCCTTTCAGCTGCGGCCGCTTCTACGTAGGACAGACGGGCCGATGCATCAACCAGAGATTGCTAGAACATAAGAGATCACTAACAGGAGGCTCACCTTCTAATCTATCTTTACATTGTCGAGATTGTAAGTGCACGCCAAAATTTGATGAATGCACAATGTTGTACCGGCATAGAAATGAAGAAACGCGCCTGATGATTGAAGCATGGCATATCGAGAATAGTGGTAGCGCATGCGTGAGCCAACCGTCGATTAACTTGCATAAGGATGAAATCAAATGCCTTAACAGTTATGTTTCACGTAGACCGCCACGCGTGCCGGATTGATAGGTTCGCATGTTGCATGGGCATGCGCAGATAAGTTTTCGTGCCTTCTTTCTTTTCAGCCGTTGTGCGTCCCTTCAGTTGTTAGTCGGCGTTTGTGGTGTCCTGACTTCTTTCTTGTGTCCGTGTTTGCACGCCCTGTCTTTTCAGAATGATCGTACTGGTGTAGCGCAGCTCAGTCTGAGCATGAAGGAAAGAGGCAACAGCGCTCATCCTGTTGCCTGTGTTTCCCTCTCCGCTTTTGCCTCTTTCCTTCATGCTCAAACTGAGCTGCGCTATACCAGTACGATATTGTAATGCACCAACTTGCCCAATCTGCAGTACTTGCTGTACGCGGTCGAAGATTTTTTTTTTGTTAGTATTGAAATATTGTTCGTTTCTCTATATTAAAAGACATTACTCCACAAAAATGTACATACAGGGCTGCCTCAGTAGTATGCATTGAAGAGGCGCTGCCTTCGCTTGACGTAATGATCCCATACTCGTCAGCGCGTCTTGAGCAACTTTTCAGCGTGCTCATACAACCGTGCGCGCAGTTTCGAGGTTGCTAAGATTTTGAAGCGGCATAATTTTGCTACCTACACTTCGTTTCATAAACGACGCGCGCTGCTACTCGGTGCGGCCATGCATGTGCGTAGTGATGTTTTCGATGACTTGGCTTGGCTCGTGCATCGAGAGAGTAACGAGGCCGGGACAAGCCACCCTTGACACAGGCGCAGGCTACCTTGGACACATGCGCACAGAACGCGGTACAAATACAGGGAAGGTGTGTAATGCCACATCATCTCATTGTAACAGCTTGTTAGTTTCAAAAATAGTTGACAAGCTCTAAATAAAGGTGGTTAAGCATAGTTTCAGGAACCCTGGTGAAAGCAGAACAACGATAGCTTCGTCGATACATGTCGGCAATGGTATGTTTAGCCGCTCGGTGAGGCCATTGTGTGGGTGGTACGCTGTGGTCCGGCGGTGGCTTGTGTGGCTGTATCTCAGTATTGCCTGAGTTATGTCAGCAGTAAACGCCGTACCTCTGTCGGTGATGAGGACCTCTGGGGTGCCATGACGCAGTACGATGTTCTCAACGAAGAACTTCGCTACCTCGGCGGTACTGCCTCTGGGCAGGGCCCTTGTCTCGGCGTAGCGGGTGAGTTGGTCGGTAGCTACGATGATCCATTTGTTTCCGGTATTGGACGTCGGGAACCACCCCAGTAAGTCCATCCCGATTTGCTGGAACGGTCGTCGAGGTGCCTCGATAGGCTGCAGAAGTCCGGCTGGCCCAGTCGGCGGTGTCTTGAGTTGCTGACAGTCCCGGCAAGTCTTTACGTAGCGAGTGGCGTCGGCGGCAACGCGTGGCCAGTAGTACTTTTCCTGCATTCTTGCGAGCGTTCGAGAAACACACAGGTGTCCAGACGTCGGGTCGTCGTCGTGCAGGGCCTGGAGGACCTCTGGTCGCAACGTCGAGGGCACCACGAGAGCGGAATCGGCTCGAAACGGCGAGTTCTTCTTTAGGAGAACACCGCGGCACAAGAAAAACGACGTCAGTCCCCGTGTGAATACCTTTGGAACAACGGTGGTCCTGATTTCGAGGTATTCCACAAGGCCCCTGAGTTCTGGGTTCGCTCGCTGTCGTTCGGCGAAGTCGTCGGCACTATGGTTCCCAAGAAGCAGTCATCCTCCTTGTCGTCCTGCGGCGGTTGGTCGACGGGGGCTCGAGACAGGCAGTCAGCGTCGGAGTGTTTTCTTCCGGACTTGTAAACGACCGTAATGTCGAATTCTTGAAGTCGTAGGCTCCACCGTGCGAGGCGACCTGAAGGGTCCTTGAAGTTAGCTAGCCTGCATAAGGCGTCGTGGTCGCTCACAACTTTGAAGGGCCGACCGTAGAGGTAGGGGCGAAACTTCGATGTAGCCCAGATGATGGCCAGGCACTCCTCTTCTCTCGTGGGATAGTTGATTTCTGCCTTTGATAGCGATCGGCTAGCATAACTGATGACCCTTTCCAGTCCGTCGGTGTTCTGCACAAGGACGGCGCCGAGTTTTACGCTGATTGCGTCGGTGTGAATTTCCGTATCGGCGTATTCGTCGAAAGCGCAAGTATCGGAGGCGTCTGCAGCCGTCGTTTCAATTCTTGAAATGCTTGAACTTGCGACATTGCCCACCTGAATTCGACGTCGGCCTTCGCGAGTTGCGTCAGTGGCTCGGCGATCCGTGAAAATTCCTTGACGAAACGTCTGTAATAGGCGCACAAGCCGAGAAAACGGCGTACCGCCTTGTTGTCAGTGGGCGGCGGGAAGGTAGCGATGGCAGCTGTTTTCCGCTGTTCCGGGCGAACACCATGCTTGCTCATCACGTGACCCAAGAACACGGAGCAAGAATTCTTGAGGAGGCGAAACTGCGCTCGCTCGGGCGTCCTAATAAAGTCACGGAATCGGGCACAGCGCTCACGCGGAGAAGCAAAATGCGCGGGTCCCTCTCACCGCGCTCTGCGGCTCTCCGACGAAGCTCGTCGGTTCAATGCCATTCATCACCGATTCACCGTTCGCGCTTCACGCCCGAATGGTTGTGTTTTTGTGCGTCCTCGCCGGCTCCAAATTTTAACGCGACAGCGTTAAAGAGCTCGTTTCGCAGAAATACCGGTGTTGGCGTAGGTTTCGGTGAGGCTAGCAATTGAGAAGGCGATGCGCACGGGGCCCGATTACGCCCTCGCGTTCTACTCTTAAAGGCGAAGCTCAAGCGCACTCCAAGTTTTTTCGGAAAGTTAAGGAGAAAAATGGCGTCACATACAGGAAAATTACCAGCGTGATATATTTTCTACAACGCGAGATCTATAATTTTTGATAACGTGAACTCAGTGAGTTAGGTATAATTTATTTCAACGAATGATGGGACTTACCCTATATGTCATCAATTCAGATTTAGGTTGTTGCGGCGGCCGCATTTAGATGGAGGCGAAATGCTAAATGCCCGTATGCTTACATTAGGTGCACGTTAGAAAACCCCAGGTGGTGGAAATTTCACGTTGTCTTTGTTTGAGAACAGCAGACAAGTAACTGGGACAGCGCGGAAAGATTGAATGCACGGCGTCTCGTAACAACACAGGCCGTTTCGGTTTGTCAAGGAGAACTTCGCCGCCAAGCTCGCCAAAATAGTGCCGCCTGTCTATGTCACTGTCCGAGAAATGCTTCTCGCAAACGTAGTCACAAGGCGTCAGCTGTCGGTCTTTTCTTGGTTTGGCGCGAGCTCACGCTTCCAACCTGACTGGGTCACTAGAAACTTTGAAGGTAATTACCTTCTCCTTGCAGGACGCGTACCCACTGCTGCAGTTCGGCACGAGACATTTCCGCCCCATCCTGAAGAAGCACTGGTCGAAATCTGCAAAGCACTATCCTTTGTCGCGGCGTGAAAAGCGCGCGCAAACGTCGGGGAAGCGCGCAGACAACGCGCGGAAGCGAGCGCGCTAAAGAGAAAAAAAAATCCGGCAGATCCCACGCACTGTGGGAATCGATGTAATGCGAAGCAGCCAGCAAAGAGCTGCCTGCATCACTTTGTTTATTTTTGAGCCATATGAAATCATTCATGCCATGACATCTAGTTCAACATATATCGCATGTTTGCCATGCACGCGTGCATGCACAATATGGTATATACCATGCCAATGAAACGTATATTCTGGTATACACACTTCATGACCGGTGATGTATGTTCATCACGCACTCCTGTCATGCCGTACCAATTTTGGTATATATCCACTTATCTAAACGGCCGGAAGCGCACCATAACAGTGTCATGTAAATCATACCGTACATGAAGGAAAGATTACTTTTAAGGGCTCGTTTTTCTTTGTTAGACACAATAATAATGAGAACTAACAGACAGCAATGCCAAGGAAAGTATAGGGGTGTTATTTGTAGTAATTAGAATATAAATGTGAAGAAAGTAAAGTGGACGAAAAGATGACTTGCCGCCGGCAGGGACCGAACCTGCGACCTTCGAATTCGTCCGATGCTCTACCACTGAGCTACGGCGGCGGTCATCTCCCCGTCCACTTTATAGGGTATATATGTGGATTGAAACTTAGGAGTGTCAGTCAGCGCCAGTCGCAGCCATGGCGGCGAGTGTGGAACACTCTTTTTTCTGCCTTTTTGGCGTCACGTAGCACGTGATCTATTTACGAGCAGGCAGCTGACCAATAATCCCTCGCATACTACCTGAAGGCATCATGTCTGCCAGAACGAGACCCTCGCTATGAATGAAGGAAAGATTACTTTTAAGGGCTCGTTTTTCTTTGTTAGACACAATAATAATGAGGACTAACAGACAGCAATGCCAAGGAAAGTATAGGGGTGTTATTTGTAGTAATTAGAATATAAATGTGAAGAAAGTAAAGTGGACGAAAAGATGACTTGCCGCCGGCAGGGACCGAACCTGCGACCTTCGAATGGCATGACATACATGACATACATAACATAATTCGCATGTTAGGACCTGTCATTTATGTTCGTCATACAGTCACATCGCACAATACCAATTTTGGTGTATATCAAACGAGCGAAATGGCCGCGAGTCCACCATGAGCGTGGCATGTAAATCATGCCATACAAGACATGCATGTCATGGTTTTCATGTTACCACCTGTCATTTATATTCGTCATACATTCGCGTCACGCAATGCCAATTTTTGTGTTTATCAAGCTAGCGAAACGGCCGCGATCGGACAATGAGCGTGGCATGTAAATCATGCCGTAAATCATATGCATATCATAATTTTCAAGTTACCACCTGTCATATATGTTTGTCATACAGTCACGTTGCGCAATACCAATTTTCTTGTATATCAAGCGAGCGCAACGGCCGCGAGCGCATCATGAGCGTGGCATGTAAATCATGTCGCACATGACTTGCCTGTCACGATTTTCATGCTACCACCTCTCATTTACGTTCGTCATACAGGCGCGTCGCGCAGTACCAGTTTTGACGTATAGCAAGCTAGTGAAACGTCCGCGAATGCAGCATGAGCGTGGCATGTAAATCATGACGTGCATGTCATGGTTTTCATGTTACCACCTGTTATTCATGTTCTTGATACAGTCACATCGCGCAATACCAATTTTGGTGCATATCAATCTAGCTAAATGGCCGCGAGTGCGTCATGAGCGTGGCATGTAAATTATGTCGTGCATGACACGCGTGTCATGATTTTCATGTTACCACCTCTAATTTGCGTTCGTCATACAATCGCGTCGTGCAATACAGTCTAAATCAAATCCTGGCTAGATTCCATGCGTGCAAGCAAGAAATCCAGACATAGTTTGGCCGCCGCTAGACCGTTCGTTAGGCGGCTCCATATGCGGCGCCAAGAGCAAGCGGCCCATTTCTACGGGGCCCCCTGAATAGGCGTGACGCAACATAGGCAGGAATTTAAGTCAAATTTTTCCTGGCTAGGTACGGCCTACACGTACGCGTGACGACAACGTTGCGGTGTCGGGAGTCGGTATTTCCTGTCAATGGGCGGCCTGTGGTTATGCGGCCCAAAAGCGGTCGCGGAAGAAAAATGAAATAACTCGACCATATTAACGCTTTGTGATTCACAATTTCACCAGGCATCATTGTGACATATTAGAAGGCAATTGATAACTCCATAACACTCATACATGACACAAACACACTATGAATACACACCAGCGGATTCGAACCCGGGACGCACGCATTGAAAGCAGACACGGTAACCGCTACACCACAGCGCCATCACGTTCGCGCTGAAATTTTACGGGGTATATATCTACCAATCGCTCTGAGGTCCTTGCTTTGCCTTTTTCGCTGTTGTTGTGCCTTCGTGTTGTGTTGACATTTTCATTCGGTGAATATATAAGTTCCGGAGCCGGCAGAGCGTCATGAAAGTTGCTGCATTTCGGTTGTGACTGTGTTCTTCCGCTTGTAGTTGCTGCAGGAAAATAACATTACCTTCAGCTCCATGCATCCCGGTTACTTCGCCGAAATTGCGCGGATACCAAGCATCGTGCATACATTAATGTGTATGTAGTGAGTGCACGGGGTGAGAAATACTGTTTATTCCTACCGCGCGCTGCACGCTCTTATATACCGTGACTAGCGCGTTTTGTGCGCTTCAAAGACCACCCAATCTTGCATATAAAGCCTCCATTCGTCGATGCCGGCGTTACAGAGGCATTTCAGCGTGCCTACAATAAAGCGTATGTATTTTTTGCAAGGTTACTGACGTAGAATTTGGTCCATTCCGCCGCGAGCTTTACGCGTCGTGAACGTTTTCAAGCACATTCGAAGCAGCGCATGTGAATGCTCACGCCACACTGATGAACTGCATACATTAATCAACAATGTATGCATGTAATGCGCGGGCACAGCTCGCGTTATTCAGGCGAAAGCTGCGCGCGTCATCTGACAGCGCTTATTCTCAAAGGTTTGAAAAACGCATTTGAAGACACCATTTATCTATACACGTTGCGTTGAACGAGTACATAGCTGGGGCTAAGTACCAGTTTGCCGTTTCATACAGGGAGCCGAAGGTCTGATGGCCTTCGTCCCACTTTCTCAGGTTGGGTTGGAGGCCGTTTCAACCACAGTTTTTCCCTTGCCTACGTGTATTTGTCACTGGCACATACATTGCCTTGTTCTCGAATACGCATGATCAGCTGTATACAGCACGCTCGCAGACTAGGCACTCTTCATGCTAATAAACATTCAGTCATCAGATTACATATGAAGTTTCCAGTGAATATCAGAAGGAATGTGCACCCTAAGACCACACACATTGTTTACAAACTTTTCTCTTAAAAAAAAGAAGCTCTGGTGAAAAGGTATTGGAGACTTTCTGCGTTTCTCATTACTCACCTTGTGCCTATATACACTCGTGAAAATAATTTGTTTATATGCAGGAGTGCTCGGGGGGGGGGGGGGGGGAGCAACTTACATGGAGTTGAAAGTTTGGCTACACTAAAATGCTGAAGTGCACATGCAGAGTCCTGAAAGGAATTAGCACATCTGCAAATGTCTGCCTCATGTTCCTGGACTTGAATTATACAATGGATTTTTTTTCGGTTACACTCCGATAGACATTACTCACTCCAGCCTTCAGCGTATGTTCAACCAGTGCACTGTCTCTACTTCCCTGTCAATTCTATCATTTTCCGAGCATTGTAGCACAAGATTTCTTGAATTGATTTGATTGAATATAAGCAGTGTACCATTAAACGAAATATATGTGCTGTATGCACAAATTCTGTTCTTCAGTTTGCTTGCATGACATATTGATGTACCTCAATCAACACGTACAACAAACAATTTTATCGCAGTTTATTAAAACTCAAAGAGTAGCAATTGTCACAAACACAATATGCACTTCTGTTCACACGTACGGAGTCCCTTTCCTCACAGTGTACAACTGAACAAGATCACATGTACTATAACTTGTGCACTATTATTCTCAGGAGCAGCACTATCACAGCTGTTCCCTAGAAAATGTCATGGGACTTAGTGGCATTCATTTTGTAACATAGGCATAATACAAACACTTTAAGGCACAGAAAGCTTGCCATGCACCAACACCAGAGTACTATGACTCGAGCACTATTATTCACAAGAGTACGACTGTCACAGCTTTTCCTTGAAAATATCACATCACTTCGTGACACACATTTTGTAATTGTCTTATATGGGTGCAATAAAAACACCAGAAGGCACAGAAAGCTTGCCGTGCGCCCATACTGAAAGACCAAAGAATTAATAAAATCTCACCACTATCAAGACATGTGACTAAGGCAAAACTAGGTGCTGTGTCAACAAAACACTTATTGTGTTTACTCAACATCACACCTCTTGAAACTAAGGAAGGTAGTCTTCTAGAAAAGGCACGAGATCCAGTTGGCCTCTTTTTACTACGGGTATACATGCCTAGAGGGGCCTAAGGTGCAAATTAGTAGCAACCTTACTTGCGAACATATCTTTTCGACCTGACAGCGCGACAAAGAATGACTAGAAAAGCTGTGCTCCCAACATACACCCTAAAGCAGAACTGATGAAGCACTCTTTTTTTAATCTTGTGCCTTCAACGAACGCATCAAGATTTCAAAACCTTAGAAAAAATATATACTTCAGAGCATGATGACAAACTTCTTATCTAACAGGTGTTTTTTAAAGACAAGATTCAGTTATGTTTCTAGAGGCAAAATTGTATCAGGCGGCATAAAAAAAGAAAAGGAAACAAAAGGCCACACAGGGCCACGACACAATGTTTTAGCACTCTTTTCAGCTCACTCAGTTGCCCCATAAGCTAATACTCGTTGTTAGCAAGTTATAAGGTGGGCCAGAGCGAGCATCAAAATGTATTAACACTCTGCGCCCTCATGAAAGTTTTTTGTGTCTTAACACGACTTGGTATAGCTTCTCTTAAATGAAAAAAAAAACTGGTCATCAAATCATGTTACGTTAAAATATTTAGGGTACCATTCCAGCACCTTTATACAATTTTGGAATCTAGGACACTTATTCACACTGCAAATAAATAACAGAAGATGTCAGTGCCTATCTAATTCTTAACATAATTTGTATGTCGAGCTTGTCATACAAAAAGCCTTAGGCATAGCTCACACGACAGAGGGCAAAAGAGTGACGCATACACAGTGTAGCATGCGTGTAGCCTGCATCACTCTTTTGTCCTGCGTCATTTGCACGACATCTGAAAGCTAGTTGAATGCTAGTTAGGCACTCTCGTTAGAATGTTGTCCTCCAATAAAGAAACAATATTCTTAAAATCAAACACTGCCTTGTGTAACACAGCACTAGAATGTACTAGAATAGTGGAGTGGTCGGAACGGCCGCATTACAGAAAGTGAAGCACAAACCGGGTCAATCCACTTGTGGCGCTGCAATCAGCGGTGTGCAACTCTTAAACAATGATGCATTGCAGACTACCAAGCGCAATGCCACAAGCGGATGGACCCTGTTTCGGCTTCATTTTTAGAAGCTCGTTCCAACCACTACCCTGTTCTAGTACACTCTAACAGCACCTTGATAGCGAACACTGAAAATGTAACAAGTCGCGCATCCAGCTACACTTTAACTGACGCAAAATGTGCAGAAGCTTGCTGTTTGCCCAGCACTGGGGAAACTTGTCCGCCTTGACCACAACACTCTGAAGCAGTCCTAGAGTTTGTCCAAATGCCGAGGGGTAGCTCAATCCGTCATCTGTTTTGGCAACTGCGGTTGACCGCGTGGAAGCCTCAAGTGTCTCAGTACAAGTACTAGACCTTGCATCAGTTGTCAAGGTAGCTGCAGATTGTAGAGAGGTGAATTCCATACCAGGTGTTTCACATGGTCCTTGCAAGCTTTGTTGTGTGCCTGCCATTTGATGCACGGCATCTACTGCGTGGTTAAAAGATCAGTAAGAACAGCCTGCACTGCTGAATGTACCAGTAAAAAATGTGCACATCAAAACCGATTCACAAACAGTGTACAGTACTCACGAATTCTAACACGAAATCAAATTTTTTAGTATAATGAGTGGCATGCGCAATTTCTCAAGATAACCACGTCCTGTCGTGACATATCTGGTCTCTAAGGATAACATGGGCTCTGATCAACGCATTCGAGTCAAAATTACGCCCAAATGACCTGCAGTGAAAGACAGTGGAAACAAAAATGTGTGCGTTACTTAGCCCTAATTGTCCTGTTTCAATCTGTGAGTACTCTACATGAGAGATAAGCTTGAATTTATATTACTCACTGCAAGCCCTACACATACACATGCCTATTAGTGAACATTTTTAGAGCTATAGATGATCTGCATTAACTACACGTGAGAAAGAGTAGGTGAAGAAGCTAGTATGGAACATGACACTTTTATTGTTCAACCAAATGCCTTAAGACGACATAGAGGAACAGGTTGATTGCAGTAATTCCTGCATGTTTGATCTGTTGTCATAAACAACCAGCACTTATAGTTGTCTCGTTCGTGCTGTCATAAATGCACTTTCTAGATACCCTGGTGGTGATCCTTAGCGCTATGACACCTCTCACGTTTTGAAAGAACTAACTGCGTTCATGAAATCTAGTGTCAGCAGTGCGCGGGCAACAAATTGACACCCCAGAGATGCTGCAGTAATTTATGATATCACGCCATTTTTACAAATTTGTATTGGCACCCACCGGTATGCTATGCTGTGAAGCAGACATTACGAAGCTGCTGGTGCTGGCACCTCCAGTGGCAGTACATTCGTATTGTTGAGCAACACCTGCACAGTGATAAATGCATTTGCATCTCAGTGACACCAGTGCTTCCTGAAACTGTGGTAACTGTAAATCATACAAGAGATAAGTTTAGACAACCTGGTTAAAACATGCATTTAAACATGCATTTATGAGCTATTCAAACAGGCATTATTATTAATGGCCGAGACCACTCTCATGCTAACGAAATATACTCTGTGATAAGTAAGAGCTGAGCGAGAAGAATAGAATTTTTGAATAGGTTAGTTGGTTCATAATAAAGAAATTCACACTGCAGAACTTCTCAAGTGCAGTGCTCGCAAACTAAGACAGCCAACAAAAAAAAATCAGTTTTCGTTAAAGAAAACAGGCACAGCAGCAGTCAGCTGCAGGCCCGTAGCCAGGGGGGGTGGGGAGGCCTAGGGGCCCGGCCCCCCTGAAAATTTGGGTGAAGTATGTGTTTTTACCAAAAATAAATCATAAAAATCTGTGTTTTTCTCAAAAAGTCAAGGCTTTCAGCAAGTGCACCCCCCCCCCCCGAAAAAAATTCCTGGCTACCGGCCTGGTCAGCTGTATATTCCTACTGTGCCAGCTCAATGGCTTCATGCATCACATCATACGGGAGGGGGGGGAGCGGTGCTTAGTTCCCCTCCCTCAAAATTTTGAAGGAGGGGTGTTTTACTCAAAATACATAATAAAAATAGCTACTTTTCTCATACAGTCAAGGCCTTCAGGAAATGTCCCCCCCCCCCCCCGCTGGCATGCCACAATTAGGTCACGAAACAAATGCAAGCCATGAACTGAGTATACTGAAAACACACTTGTCACAATGTATGTACACATGATAAGATGACTGGCTGTTAAATATTGTATTCCGACAAAAAGCGCATCTACGATGGGATATAACGAAGATGACACACAAAGCATGTAAATTCGGGAGTAGTTACTGCTGCGCTTAATGTTCTGCCGCCAGTACAACGCGGTCATATGTATACACATTGGCCGCGAGATCGAGCGGAGTCGCCGCCTAGCGGCTTCTGGCTGAACCGCGCCTAGTGTGGATTGCTCCTTGCGTCGTCTGCTAGCCCCGTTGTGTTTGCATGTGTGCGTACGTCATGCACATCCTCAAAAAGCGGTTTGCTCCGTTGCGTTAGTGAAACTTTAACCGCTCGTACGTGTGCCTAACACGATGTAAAGGAGCATTTGGGTTTGATCGGCTGTATATGTACTGTAATAAGATCAGAGAGTGCACTTGTCGAGAGTGCTGTGTGCGGTCGTCGTACCTTGCGTTCACGAGAGTCACATCACTGTAGGTGCCACTCTGTGGTTCAAGCGCATTGCAAAGTGCACTTGGCGTTGCCCCAAAGATGCAAAGTAATAAATCCCATGTGACTATAGACTATTAGTGGCGCAGTGGTAAAAAAAAAAAGGCTCGCATGTACTTGAGCGTTGTGGTTAGGTGTTGTTTGTTCGCTTACGCGACGAGCTTTAGTTGTGTACGGTGCTGGTCTCACTAGAGAGAAATATTTCTGTTAAGTCACGTCTGACACTTCGGTACTTAAATTGTCCCCTAAAAAGAACAGAAAATGAAATGACACGGAAATCGGAAAACTGAGTTGCCTTGCGCAAATTTAACTTGTGGCGAAATTTATACAAAGACACCCGTCTACTTAGATTAAGATACGCGTTAAAGAGCGCTGATGGTCAAAATAAATCCAAACGGCGTAGTTTACATTTATGTCGTAGTAATTTCACGCGAAGCCACTACATTACCTTAATTGAGCGTTTGTGTTACGAAAGGCAGCGGACATTATTCGTATGAAAAAACGTACTTTGGTCCCGTGAAATAACCGGACCTTTGTTCCATTACTGCCGTGCAAGTAACCAACCGAAGAAATTTCCGTGCTGTACAGTTACCTTTGTATACTGTTACTGGAATAAAAACAAGCGTGTGCGTGTTAAACGTCTCCGTAGCGCTAAAGCGCTGTCAGCCGCGCAGCTTTCCTCAGTAAACCTATCAACTGTCCTACATTTCATGGAGAACTGAATAAGAAATGCAAATGAATATATGAGCACGCAGTGCACAAAGCGCTATTTCAACTCATCTGTGCAGGAATACGGGCTTTCTTTTTGTTGAGGGGCATCCAAATGAACAAGCAGTAAATAGTTAATTCAGTCGCGCTATACAGCAGTGCGTAGTTGGTGGAATACAAGCTAAACATGTACAAATAAAAGAACAAGGAAACGTCACCCATTGCGAAAACGCCGACTGTCGCCGAAGGCGAGCAGCCGGTTCGTTGGCAGAATGCGCTTCTCTCACAAGCATAGCTCGGCACACTCACTCATGAGTGCACTCACTCACACTCACTCACACTCATTTGAACGTTGTGAGTGTGAGTATGAGTAAGTACTCATGAGTGTGAGTGGACGTGAGTGTGAACGTGAGTGAGCACTCATGAGTGTGAGTAGTCGTGAGTGTGAACGTGAGTGAGTACTCATGAGTGTGAATGGACGTGAGTGTGAACGTGAGTGAGTACTCATGAGTGTGAGTGGACGTGAGTGTGAACGTGAGTGAGCACTCATGAGTGTGAGTGGACGTGAGTGTGAACGTGAGTGGGCATTCATGAGTGTGAGTAGTCGTGAGTATGAACGTGAGTGAGTGCTCATGAGTGTGAATGGACGTGAGTGTGAACGTGAGTGAGCACTCGTGAGGGTGAGTAGGCGTGAGTGTGAACGTGAGTGAGTACTAATGAGTGTGAGTAATCATGAGTATGAACGTGTGAGTGCTCATGAGTGTGAATGGACGTGAGTGTGAACGTGAGTGAGCACTCATAAGG
The DNA here is from genome assembly GCF_013339695.2 of Rhipicephalus sanguineus. Lineage (NCBI taxonomy): Eukaryota > Metazoa > Arthropoda > Arachnida > Ixodida > Ixodidae > Rhipicephalus > Rhipicephalus sanguineus. The sequence continues at coordinate 3,526,970 of NC_051176.1, read as the reverse complement.
GTGAGTAGGCGTCAGTGTGAACGTGAGTGAGTACTCATGAGTGTGAGTAGATGTGAGTAGGAACGTGAGTGAGTGTTCATGAGTGTGAGTGGACGTGAGTGTGAACGTGAATGAGCACTCATGAGTGGGAGTAGATGTGAGTACGAACGTGAGTGAGTGCTCATGAGTGTAAGTGGACGTGAGTGAGTACTCATGAGTGTGAGTAGGAATGAGTATGAACGTCAGTGAGTGCTCATGAGTGTGAGTGGACGTGAGTGTGAACGTCAGTGAGCACTCATAAGGGTGAGTAGGCGTGAGTATGAACGTGAGTGAGTGCTCATGAGTGTGAGTAGTTGTGAGTTTGAACGTGAGTGAGCACTCATCAGGGTACTATTAGTGTGAGTAACTGAGTACACTCTAAGAAAAGAGTCAAAAGAGGGTCACGGCCGCGTGACTCTCTTCGGGTGTTCATTTGATCCCTTTTGGAAGGTAGATGAGAAAAAGAGAGCATTTGGGCTGGGCTCACCGGACTCTTCTAAAGCGCGTTTCGATTCGCTTCCGCAATGAAGGCGCTGTCGTATGCGCCATACGTATCGCGCGTTTGCCGTTCGGCGCCGTTCTGGCGCGGTGGCTCGCCTCCCTCGCTGACGGAGCCAGACGGGCTGGCGCCGCGCCTCGACCTTCTCTCTTAGTCTGCTCGGTCTCTTGGAATGCGTTGCGTCGGTTGCGCGGGTTGCGCGGGTTGCGTCTGTTGCCTGTCGTGCAGTTTTGTGTTTGATCAAAAATGCGCATCTTCGGTGGCGTTGACGCCAGGCTCCGTGCTCGAAGTCACGCTAGGAGGGCGGAATATTGATGGAGCCGCGGACACGGACAACGTGCGTTTGTTAACGGTGAGTGCACTGCTTTCGTAGGCACATATATACAGCTTTAGCTGGGCGTCTGCAGCAGCTCTGCGGAAGTTATCTGCCAGCCATTTCCAACAGCAGCCTGCGTCCGCGGGGCTGTTGCGGATGCCCAACTAAAGCTGTCACCATTATGCGCGTTGCTGTACAAGCTCCCATAAAATGAGCGATGCAAGCAATTATTAAGGGTAATTTTTTGCTGATCGCACATTGTGTCTGCAATGCTGAAGGTGCAAGATGTCGTTTTGAGATGCGCTTTAGTCTACTTCATAGCAACATTTTTATCAACCTTGAGTGTACAGCGTGCTTCCGCGCGTGGGAACGTGAAAAAAAAAGCCCGTCTACAGAATGCTTAGACGCACTATATATTATGATCTTTCTTGGCTTAAAGTCGCTAGTTTGAGGTGCAGGTATAGTAGGATGCTTCCAGCACGTGCTCGTTGGTCACTTAAGTTGGACACGCCTCGCCGGTAAGGTGATAAAGCAAGAGACTTTCGACGGCGCTCGTTGTTGCGGTCGCCGCCGTGCAATTTTTCCTTGGTTTCTGTTTGCTGTTTTCGTGGTTCACCAACATCTGCGATGACGCCATAACAGAATCAAGTGAGTTTACGTGATTGTGGGAGTTATGTGCGCTAATTCTAACATATATGACATGTCTGATCTCGACGTAGACGGCGTCTGCGCGCGCTGGGTGTCGTTCGGGTGCTCGTACTCGAATGTGTTTGCTGAGTATTTAAGGATGGGTTACGTTTGTAAAACATGCGGTCAGTAACCGCTCACGGCGTGCCCCTGACTGCTGGAGGATGTGCTTGTGTGTCGGAATATGCTGGCGCAAACCCGTGCTTATTCTGAAACCAAATTTTGAAGCGATTTCTCAGAAAAGAAGTGCTTCCATTCGTGCATAGCCAGTGCCGACGCGACGGCGAGCTCCGGCGCCGCGCCAGGCAGCGTACGCGAACTCGTGAACCGCGCCGAACGGCAGGCAGCCACGCGACCACGCGATATATATGATGCATACGGCGGCGTCTTCGACACGCTAGCCGATCGAAACGCGGTGCAAGAGTGACAACTGACTCTTGCAGAAAAGTTAAATATAATTTTCTGATTCTACCTTCTAAGGGGTCAAATGAATTACCGAAGAGAGTCGGTTGCCGTGACCGTTTTTTTTCTTGGAGTGTAGCACTGTTTCGACTATTAATTTTCCTGGGACCGGTGACGTGTGCAACACCACCACGAGCAACCTTTTTGCTAATACTAGAGAAAGTAAGAGTCCGCCGCGGCGGTGTAGCGGTTACGGTGCTCGGCTGCTGACCCGAAGGTCGCGGGATCGACCCCGGCCGCGGCGGTCGCATTTCGATGGAGGCGTGGCGGTAGAGGCCCGTGTACTGTGCGATGTCAGTGCATGTTAAAGAACACCAGCTGGTCAAAATTTCCGGAGCCCTCCACTGCGGCATGCCTCATAATCATATCGTGGTTTTGGCGCGTTAAACCCAAATATTATTATCAGAGAAAATAAGTGAGCGCTCAGCAACAGTAAATGATTTCGCCAACTAACATAGTGGTGTTCCAGTTTTACGGTCTACTAATTCTACTTGATCTCTGGAGTTGGTAATAACGACGCGTTGTCGTTTCTTTGTAATTTTTTGTAGTTTGGAGAGTTTACTTAATGCTTGCCTTCGTGACTTACCTTCAAATCGCTGTTTCGTAAATCAGTGTGGTTAAGGTATTGTTCATCATTCCACGTCCATATTTTCTTCTTGTTCTAAAGCATCGTGTGATTTGTCAGAGAAAATCCTAAATTTGTTTTGATCCTGACTGCATCTATCTTAGCCTGTCTCTTGCCGGTTTACTTTACTTTTTTCTCTTCAGATTGAGCGCAATTTTCGGCATCACTAATCACTACATTTTACTTTGGCTATAGCAAAAATATTTCACGTTGATACTCCGCAAAGTGCGAAAACTAAAAGCCGGAAATGACATCACAGGACAACCTGTATCTGTGCCAGTTCATATTCCGTAGAGGTCGGGCTGCTCCGTAAGTTTACTTCTTTCATAATACTTCATCACGCATCCCAGACTTCTCACATGTACTTAAAGCAAAAATTGTAGAAAAAAAAGACGCGATCATTCTGTGTGTCACGGACTCTGTCTTGACGTCGCGACAATATGATAAAGAAGTTTTGGTTATCTCAGCACGATGGCTTTGAAGGAACCGAGGGACCGTGAATATCCTAGAAACCAGGAAAAAGATTCACAGTGCCCCTGATGCATTCTCCTAAGACGGCTTGAATGCCAAAGCCATCGAGTGCGACTATTTTACCCTGCAATTTATATCGCACAAGCGCCTTCTTGCTTTTTCTTTTTTACACGAAGGCCGCAAAGGCGAAGGTAACGCGCAGTTTCGCGCTTGAGAGGTCGCTAGATTTTTTGAGCCAGCCTTTCGTGCTTCGCGTGAGACAAAAGGCCTTAATAAATTATGAGTTTGTGATGACCCTTGCGCATAATGAGGTAGGTAGGTAATGAACTTTATATTATTTAGAGTCCAACGAGGAATCACTGGCCCTGGCTAGCCCTCCAGGAGCCGTCGTCCGGGGAACATCGTGCGACGTCCTCGGCGATAGCCCTGGCTCGCTGGACAGCCCAGATTTGGTCCACTAGATGTGGGCTGAGAATGGCGGCTCGCCACCGCTCAGCCAGTCGTCATGGCGTACACACTCTCTCGTCCGCGTAGTGGCGGCGAATACCGCACTCGCACTTCCAAAGTATGTGCGCCATGTCGGCTGTCTCGTGCCCGCACCACGGACAGCCGGGTGACGGGTGGAGCGACGGACACAGCCTGTTCAGATGCCGGGGATATTCGAATGTGTCAGTTTGCAGATGTCTCAGGTCAGACGCCTGAGACCTCTCTAGCTGCTTGTGGGGTGGCGTTTTCCTGAAGTGGCTGAAGATCTCGTGGTACGTGACCATGATGTCCATGCAGTCCTGTAAGGCTTCGGGGTCTGTTATCATCGTCGCAGAAGAATGTCCTCCAACCATGGGTGCCTCGCCATCGACGATGTCTCGCACAGCGGTGACCCTTTCGTCCGTGTCGCGGCGGGTTAGCAGTCTCGCGACGCGGTGGGCGCGCTTGTTGTGGTTCGGCGGGAGGTCGGGTCTTCGTTGCCAAGCTCTCTCACATGCGCGGGGAACCACTTGAGAGATTTGGTGGTGATAGCGCCGGACTTAAAGTCCGCGACTCTGGCGTTCAGCATGTGCGCCGCCTCGACGGAGACCCGTTCCTTGGTAAAGTTTCGGACCGCCGTCTTGGCGTCGCTCACAACAAGTATGTCCTCGTTGCCACTATGGAGTATTGCTAGGGCTATGGCCATTTCTTCTGCCGTCTCGGACGATGGCAGCCTCGCCGGTCCCTTGGCGGTGGTCGACACGAGCGCATAATGAGGAGATGATGTATTTCCCGTGATCTCGTGTGTGTGTGTGTGTGTGTGTGTGTGTGTGTGTGTGTGTGTGTGTGTGTGTGTGTGTGTGTGTGTGTGTGTGTGTGTGTGTGTGTGTGTGTGTGTGTGTGTGTGTGTGTGTTTACTGATTGGGCTTGTACATGGACGAAGGAAAAGGGCTAGGAGGGAGCGTCACATGGCATTACAGGTCAATTTTCTTGCTTGATGAGGCATATAAGACTTTCGCCTTAATACGAATAACTTTATATGAAGTACACCGATTCAATGTACTAGATACACATTTTTATGGCGTAACGCAGACGTCCATACTGATGAGGCATATAAAACTTTCGCCTTTATACGAATAATATTATATGAAGTACACCGATTCAATACAGTAGATACACATTTTTATGACGTAACGCAGACGTCCATACTGCGGCGTCAACTCGCCATGTCTCAAAAGCGGCATGATCCAAGGAATAACGCGGCCGCTGGTGTGGCGCACAGGAATCACAATGTGGCACTAGGCCGATCAGCGCTGTGGTGGTGTGCTTCTTCCTCGACGTCGTGATTGTGCTCTGGATTTTCACTGTGTTCGCCGACAAAACAAACCTAAGCATTCAATGCTATATTGGTCGAGCAGCGTGCAAGCGCAATGCACTTTCATGGGCGAGAGGCGGGGGGGGGGGGGGGGGAATTGTCCCTGTCATAGCGGCGGAACATGTTTTTGCATGGCCTGACATTTGGTACAAACTATTCCTACCTGCCCCCCGCTCTTATCTTCGTCATTCTGTCCTGGCCCTTGCGAATAAATTTTCGTGACTGCGGCTCGTTAGCTGACGTGACTTTTAAACCCCTGGCATATGCAGTGAAGGTGCAGTTAGCAAATAAGCGCGCCATACATTTGCTGTTTGGTCAGTCGACGAAAATGAAAGGTTATAGGCTAAAAGGTCGTTATTCGCCCCTCGTTAATTCGGAAAATCGGATAATTCGGGCGTGTTCTCTGGTCGCGGCAAGCTTATGCATTGTTTAATGGTTTCAAACTCTCGTTAATTCGGTCATATTTGCCCGCAACCCGGTTAATTCGGGCGATCCTCGGAGCGCACCAAGCAATCCGAGGTTCGACTCACAGGAGGAAAAACGGCATTCGCGAACAACTCAAACGGCTGCGGTCCTTCATAAAGGCGTGCTCGCCGTCCACGATCTAGCAATAATCACGTTGTTGGCGACAAAGACTTCGACGGCTGCGGCCCACTTGCTTTGTCTTCGATTTTGCTCGGCGCACGCGAACTGCGTGGGTGATATATCTATGATCGCGTCCATAGCGCCAGCGGCGACTGCGGGTCAAAGCTGCGACGAGCAGTAGTTTCGTTTTCGCCGCGTCGCTTCAGAACTGTGTAGTAGCCATTCATTATTGTGCATTAGCGAGCCAGGTTTATTCAGCAGCGGATGCTGTGCCGAGCAGTTTCGTTTCGACTGTGGGCGCAGGCCGCGCTCGCGCCTTCGGAACTGCGTGGTCGCTATGATCGTGCCTTAATTTAGGAACCGCACTTTCGTCCACAGCGGATGCGGCACTCAGTAGCCTCGTTTTAAAGACGATAGTCTTTCTTGGGGAACTTAAACGCAGAAATTTTGGTCTGTCTTTCTGTCTGTCTGTCTTTCTGTTTGTCGGCACGTCCCTCGATTCAGCCACTCGGCCAAAGTTGAACCACTTGCCCAAGGGCCAGCCGTCTTGAACTGGTACGGCTGTTCATACTTGTGAACGCTGTCGATCAAAAAGTAAATATCATGCATATCTGAGGTGCAACATCACTAGGTAAGTATTAGGTGGCGTGTTCCTTTAATAGAAAATGCATACATACGTAATTTTAAGGACCCTAGTTTCTTAAGCTGCGCTGAAAATGCATAAGAATGGAAGCTTGAGCGAGTTGGTATGCGTTCATCTTTGCTGAAACAGCGCTCACTAGACGACGACGAAGTAAAAGAAGGCACAGGACAGGCGCTGCCTGTCCTGTGCCTTCTTTTACTTCGTCGTCGTCTAGTGAGCGCTGTTTCAACAAAGCTGAAAATGCGACTGCGCTGAAATTTGCCTTCCTCCGTGCCCTTCGCACGAGCTCATTGTTGTGTTTCGGTTTCGGTTCTGTATTGCACTGTACGAATGCCATGGGTTGGTGTGGAAAAACTTTAGTTTTGAGAAGGCCAAGAAGGTGAAAAAAAATATTTAAAAAATGAAAAAGCAGCGTTGTGGGCGGCCTTCAGGCTGCCGGTTGTGGGCGCCGCTCTGGCGTTCCTGTTTTACCCAGGCGACGTGTAAATAAAAGAGTGTGTGGAGAGTACTCGTTGAGTGCGGACGTTTCTCTGCTTCAGCGCTTCGCGCCAAACCGCGTTTTCGGGCTGGCTGGCGTCCCCGCCGGTCGCGTTGGTCACCGCCGGTCTTCGCCTGCTGCTGCGCCGGGACTACCAGCACGCAACACAGCACTCATGTTTCCCGACGTATTGCCAGATGGCGTCCATATCTCACACAGCGCCTCTTCTATCGTCTTTACACGACATTTGCAGCGAAGCACGCAGATACGCGGCCAATTTTTTACTTCGGGAAATGCTCGCGCTATGTCACGCAACTCGAACATAGTGGAAGCTGTTGAAGGTGAAGAGATTCAGCCGCAGTGCGCATGCTGGTATAAAATTCGGTTGCGACATTACGATGAACGAACGATCATTTGTCGACCATTTTTCCGGCGCAGAAGTTATCTTCACGTGCGCGTGGTGGCGGTACGTAATAAGGGAGGGGGGCAGATCACGTTTAGTGTTAAGACACGGCTGTCTTGAGCCGCGGTCACATTGTGAACGGAGTTGCGAATTAAGAAATTTGCGACATTTGCATTGCTCTTATGCCAGATATGTACCATGAATTTAAGTGGTCATCAAGAAAATGCGAATGCATTGATGTAATAGACACTTGTTTATTGTTTCCTTGATACTTTCGATAATTCGGCATTCGGTTAATTCGAACAAATTTTCCGCGGTCCCGACATCCCATATGACATCTCCTGAGCAATGTATGGGTAGGGGGGCCTTTGTCAGGGAGTTGCATCTGCCTTTAGCCCCTTTATCCCAGACAATGTCTGTCTGAATAATATTCAAATTAAAAAATAATAATAATACATATACATAGCACATTTCCCTTGAACCAGTGTTACCATCCGCGGTTTGTCCCTGAGACTATCCATTACAAACTTACAAATCTGCACGTTCAGATATAACGAGAATATATGAGAGATGATCATCTTAGATGCGAATGCATACAAAACTTTTTTTACAGTGTGACAGAGAGATGTGAATGAGACCCGGCGGAGTTGAGTAGGTGTGAGTGGTAATGATCGAAGATGGGAGATATTAGACGTGCAAACGCGAGTATCTGTGAACGGGAGTGTACTTCAATATGGACATCAGGGGCTGCATGTGAGTGTGAGTAGAACGGAAAGCTTGGCATGTTCATTCATGAGTAGACTCATTTCAAAGGCGTGAGTGTGAGTATGAGTGAGTGACGAGGGATGTGAGAAGGCATGAGTATGAAGGCAACATACGAGTGTAATAGGTGTGAGTATGAATGTGAGTGAGTACACATGGGAGTGAGTAGACATGAGTGAACGTGAGTACAAATGGCTGTGAGTAGGTGTGAGTATGAAGGTGAGCACCGGTGTGAGTAGGTGCGAGTCAGTACTTACCAGTGTGAATGGGCCGGTGAGTACCGATGGGTATGAGCAGGTATGAGTATAAACGTGAGCGAGTGCCCATAAGTGTGAGTACCCTTGAGTGTGAACGTGAGTACTTATGAGCGTAAGTGGGGGCGAGTATGAAAGTGAGTGAGTGCCTGTAAATGTGAACATGAACTTGAGTGTCATGACTCTGAGTAAGCGTGAATATGAACGTGAGTGAGTGCCTATGAGTGTGAGTAGGCGTGAGTATGAACATGAGTGAGTGTCTGTAAGTGTGAGTATGAACGTGAGTGAGTGCCTATGAGTGTGAGTAGGCGTGAGTATGACCGTGAGTGAGTGCCTGTGATGTGAGTGTGAATGTGAGTGAGTGCCTATAAGTGTGAGTAGGCGTGAGTATGAACGCGAATGAGTGTCTATGAGTGTGAGTAGGCGTGAGTATGAACGTGAGTGAGTGCCTAGGAGTGTGAGTAGGCGTGAGTATGAACGTGAGTGAGTGTCTATGAGTGTGAGTAGGTGTGAGTATGAACGTGAGTGAATGCCTATGAGTGTGAGTAGGTGTGAGTATGAACGTGAGTGAATGCTTATGAATGTGAGTAGGGGCGTGAGTATGAACGCGAGTGAGTGCCTATGTGTGTGAGTAGGCGTGAGTATGAACGTGAGTGAGTGCCTATGAGTGTGAGTAGGCGTGAGTATGAACGTGAGTGAGTGCCTGTGATGTGAGTGTGAATGTGAGTGAGTGCCTATAAGTGTGAGTAGGCGTGAGTATGAACGTGAATGAGTGTCTATGAGTGTGAGTAGGCGTGAGTATGAACGTGAGTGAGTGTCTATGAGTGTGAGTAGGTGTGAGTATGAACGTGAGTGAATGCCTATGAGTGTGAGTAGGTGTGAGTATGAACGTGAGCGAATGCTTATGAGTGTGAGTAGGTGCGAGTATGAACGTGAGTGAGTGCTTATGAGTGTGAGTAGGCGTGAGTATGAACGTGAGTGAGTGCCTATGAGTGTGAGTAGTGAGTATGAACGTGAGTGAGTGCCTATGAGTGTGAGTGGGCGTGAGTATGAACGTGTGAGACCCTATGAGCGTGAGTAGGCGTGAGTATGAACGCGAGTGAGAGCCTACGAGTGTGAGTAGGCGTGAGTATGAACGTGAGTGAATGCTTATGAGTGTGAATGGGCGTGAGTATGAACGCGAGTGAGTGCCTATGTGTGAGTAGGCGTGAGTATGAACGTGAGTGAGTGCCTATGAGTGTGAGTGGGCTTGTTGAACGCGAGTGAGTGCCTACATGTGTGAGTAGGCGTGAGTATGAACTGAGTGAATGCTTATGAATGTGAATGGGCGTGAGTATGAACGCGAGTGAGTGCCTATATGTGTGAGTAGGCGTGAGTATGAACGTGAGTGAGTGCCTATGAGTGTGAGTAGGCGTGAGTATGAACGTGAGTGAGTGCCTGTGATGTGAGTGTGAATGTGAGTGAGTGCCTATAAGTGTGAGTAGGCGTGAGTATGAACGTGAATGAGTGTCTATGAGTGTGAGTAGGCGTGAGTATGAACGTGAGTGAGTGTCTATGAGTGTGAGTAGGTGTGAGTATGAACGTGAGTGAATGCCTATGAGTGTGAGTAGGTGTGAGTATGAACGTGAGCGAATGCTTATGAGTGTGAGTAGGTGCGAGTATGAACGTGAGTGAGTGCTTATGAGTGTGAGTAGGCGTGAGTATGAACGTGAGTGAGTGCCTATGAGTGTGAGTAGACGTGAGTATGAACGTGAGTGAGTGCCTATGAGTGTGAGTGGGCGTGAGTATGAACGTGAGTGAGACCCTATGAGTGTGAGTAGGCGTGAGTATGAACGCGAGTGAGAGCCTACGAGTGTGAGTAGGCGTGAGTATGAACGTGAGTGAATGCTTATGAGTGTGAATGGGCGTGAGTATGAACGCGAGTGAGTGCCTATATGTGTGAGTAGGCGTGAGTATGAACGTGAGTGAGTGCCTATGAGTGTGAGTGGGCGTGTGTATGAACGCGAAGTGAGTGCCTACATGTGTGAGTAGGCGTGAGTATGAACGCGAGTGAGTGCCTATATGTGTGAGTAGGCGGGAGTATGAACGTGAGTGAGTGCCTATGAGTGTGAGTAGGTGTGAGTATGAACGTGAGTGAGTGCGAAGGCTGAAAAAATTGGGGTGAGTGAGTGTGAGTGAGTATTCTGTTACAGTGCCGACCTATGCTCACAAGTAATAGTAACGTTCGGCGCGCTTCGCGATTAATTCGGTAATGAAGAGCGCACATATTACCACAAAGCTGCATTCAACGCATTTTGTTTGCCGGAAATCGTGTCACATCGCTCACAACGAAGCGCTGTTGTGCACGTTTGTATACGCGCTGACAACCGCCTATCCACACTAGCGCGACGACGGTGCTGCCACCTGTAGCCCGATCTCGCGGCGAATAGCTGGCGATGTGTGCCCCCCTCCTCCCCTCTTTCTTTTTTCGTCCACTCTGAAAATTGCATCCTGCACAAGCATTAGCAGATATCACGGCAGCATCAGAGAGAAAAAAAGCCCACTTACCAATTCGAACATGTTGTACTGGACTGTGGCCACAGTACGCACGGTACGCACACCAACCGGCCTGGTATGCTGCGGCAGGCTCATTGTTCACGGCGCGGCAAAATCCGTCGCACTCACATTGCGGTGTGTTACATTGCCCTCGACACACACCTTTCATATCCGTTGATGAAAACATATTAGACAGCGGCAGGCGCAAAGCGCGCAGTCGACGCAGTTGAGCCGGTTGAGCTCTTTCCAAGTAGCTACGTTGACGAACAGGTGAAAGTTATCGTTACCGAACTCCGGCCAGCCCGTCTCGTCATGGCGCGGCCGCGCGGCTAACACGAAACTTCTCAGCTTCCGCTGTTCTCGCCTCTTTTTTTTTTCCATCACGCGCGCGCCCAAGGGATCATGTGATAATGCGCGCGGTGCGCGCGTCTCAATTTTTAACACGAAAGTGTTTTATTCCGGGGTCCACCAAGTACATCCGTCACGGATATGACGTTGATAAAATGGACGCCAACAGGTGAGAAAGAAAAAATCCAAGAAAAAGAGACCCCGCTGGGAATCGAACCCACGACGTTGCGGCCGCGACGGCTAGCGCCCGACGCGCTACCGACCAAGCTAGCTCGGGAGATGCTAGACCCGGCGCGAACGCGCCTTATATCTTTCACACATTCTCTTTCGCGACGGGCGGAGCGGGACGGTGCCGCCATCTGTGAGATGTGAAAGGAAGTAATGCTTCACGATCGACACTTACTAGCGCTTACTCCGAGATTGCACGCAATGTCGGAGGTCATGGTTAAAGCGTCTCGATACGAGAGGTAGACTGGCCGCGCTGGCGTCGCCGAGGCACCCTTGACGCAGTTACGTTCTTTGCCTTTGGCTTCGTGTTAGCGTGCGTCGGCTCATCGGAGTAGTGTAGCTTCCACGTGCACCAACCGGATTTCTCCGCCGCCGACTGCTTCAATTGCGAGAGCACCGACTAACAAAACTGCTGTAATACGCATTGCAGAAAGGACGCGATTTCGACGGGCGAATGTCGTGCTTTGGTGGAGCGAGGCCAGCGGGACGCACGCGTTTGCGGCTCAAGCTACGAACCTCTGCCTGCCGTGTTGCTGAAGCGCAGTGTGGTAGTGTGTGCATGAACACAGGCGTCGATAACCCATTACTAGTCAGCGCACACCGTGCCGCTTCTCTCCTTAATGACGACGTTTTCAAGAAATGCATATCGGGTACCAGTGCTGATTATGAGCTTGTTGATGTCATCTTTACGCTCGATTCACGATTCGCTGATTCCAAATATATGTTCACAACTTCAGCTACCACAATGGTTTAATCATGATCGTGGGCGTTAGTCGTCGCGATGGAGACATACAACTAGGCGTCAACATGGGTGCATCGACGTGAAACGGTGCTATAGCTGCCAAACCCAGTAGACAATTGTAGAGGCTCTCATATATCACTACACGATAAGCACAATTTCTGTGAAGACACGTTTCACTTTCGTGTTATACCGATTCCTATGACGGAGGGATCAGCCATGTTTTTTTCTTCCTTTTTTTTCGTTCGCGCGCATGGCGCATGCGTGGTGCAGTAGTTTTCGACACTTCGCCGGCTTCGCCGCGCCCTGTCGCTTCTCTCGCGCGCGCATCGGCCTGTGGGGCCGTATACGGAGTTCGGCCGCCTAACAGCGATTGCATATAGGCGGCACTTCTCAAGTTCGAGGCCGCGTAAAGAGAGTAACGTATATTTCTCTTCGCCGGGCTGTCCATAGCCGTGATGATAAACAGTACGTAGAAGGATGCCGCCTATATCGAGGCTATTATCCAGGACCGTACTGAGAGTGTACCAATTTTGGGGTTCAAGCCCGCGAAACGGCCGCGAATGCACCATGAGCGTGGCATGTAAATCATGACATACATGACATGCATGTCATGGTTTTCATGTTACCACCTGTTATTCATGTTCTTCATACAGTCACATCGCGCAATACCAATTTTGGTGTATATCAACCTAGCGAAACGGCCGCGAGTGTGTCATGAGCGTGGCATGTAAATTATGTCGTGCATGACACGCGTGTCATGATTTTCATGTTACCATCTCTAATTTATGTTCGTCATGCAGTCGCGTCGCGCAATACCAATTTTGGTGTATATCAAGCCAGCGAAACGGCCGCGAATGCACCATGAGCGTGGCATGTAAATCATGACATACATGACATGCATGTCATGGTTTTCATGTTGCCACCTGTTATTCATTTTCTTCATACAGTCACATTGCGCAATACCAATTTTGGTGTATATCAACCTAGCGAAACGGCCGCGAGTTAGTCATGAGCGTGGCATGTAAATCATGACGTGCATGACACGCGTGTCATGGCTTTCATGTTACCACGTGTCAGTTCTGTTCGCCATGTCGAAATGTCTCGGCATACCAGTTTTCGTATATATCCATTCATTTAAACGGCCGCGAGCGCCTCGAGACCATGTCATGTAAATCATGCCCCGCACATGACATACGTGTCATGATTTGCTCGTTAGGACCTGTCATTAGGTTCTCCATCAACTCTTGTCACGTCATACCAATTTTGGTATATATGAAATTAACGGAATGGCCGCAAGAGCCCCAAGGCCGTGGAATGTATATCATGCTGTTCATGACATGCATGTCATGATTTTCATGTTATGACATGTCATTTATGTTCGTAATACGGTCATGCTATTCCATACCAATTTTGGTATACTTCCGATTAACGAAACGGCCAGGAGAGCGCAAAGTCGTAGGCGGCTAGATAGATAGATAGATAGATAGATAGATAGATAGATAGATAGATAGATAGATAGATAGATAGATAGATAGATAGATAGATAGATAGATAGATAGATAGATACGCTCAAACTCGCAGAAGTTCGCTAAGAAATGCTTCGCATTTAAAAAAAAACAGCAAATCGAGAAGGGAACTTTCCCTCCCAAGGCCACCTACGCATGCGCGCGCACAACATGCGAGCGAGGAGCAAGGGGCGCGCGCATGCGGCGGCAGACGTCATCTGTTCAGGGGCCACTACTAGCAGTTCATTTCAAGCGCTGTACGGCCTTTAATTCTGGCAGTATCGATTAGTAATTGCAGCTAAAATATCTGTGATGTCTACCGATTTATGTTACAGACAGAAATCTTAAAAATCTTACATTGTACGAGGCGCTATCACGATTTTTATGCGTCGCGTCCATAGAAGAGCATGTAAAAGATGGCAACTAGGGTGCCTTGATGCCCGCGCGCTCCGCTAAGGGTGAGGACAGGCGCGTCGTCTGCTACGACGGCCGTCATTGCGAATCCCGCCGCAGCTCGGCAGCATGCGAAACGCGCTACACAAAGCGCTTGCGGTGCGCGGATACGTCCGGAAATAAGTGCACGCTAGTCAGCTTTCTTTTTTTCTTTTCTTTTTTGAAGCTTGGGCAGCTTTTATTGCTGTTGTTGCCTAAATGTTTATTAAGGAAGCATGCAATTCATGTAAGCTCACGGCCTGTGCATGTGTTATGCGCTAGAGGTAGACGTACACTCTGTTATCTTGAAAACGAATCCTCTTCCTTACGCCGGCAACGACAAAGTCTAAAGTCTTACCTAATTTTCTCGTAAGCTCTGCATTCCACCTACACAAATAATTGTTTAAAGTATTTGTATACGTGTCAGCAGCAGCAGTATATGTATCTGAACACACACAATTTAGCGTTGCGAAGCTACCTAAGCGCGATTAAGGTGGCTCATTTTGCTAAGTTTCCAACAATTTACTCGTTTATTATAAATGGCATCATACATATTGTACACAGAATAAAGGGCCGAGGGGCAGTATGGTGCGAATATCCTGCTATAATGAAACGAAAGCTTCTTTATCATTATTATTGCTGACATTTCTTGCTCACAATCTGTAGCCGCTACTGTATCGGCACTCGAGTTGCACCTTGAGTCCTTATCAAAACGATGAATACGTTGTTGAGGATAAGCCGTAAAACTTTGCATGCGCGCAGTATCAAAGCGTTTTTCCTTCTTTTTGTATCTGCACTTTCTTTTTCTGTATCTCCAGGTTTTCTCGCATGCCCAACTGCATGCACATTTTATTGAGTGTTTCCAATACTGTTTTACACTTTGTGGGGCAGATGCAGGGCGTTGTTTATTTGTCTCTTTTATTAATAATAATATCTGGGGTTTTACTTGCCAGAACCATGATAAGATTATGAGGCACGCCGTAGTGCAGGGCTCCATGAATTTTGACCATCTGGTGTTCTTTAACCTGCACTGACATCGCACAGTACACGGGCCTCTATCATTTCGTCTCCACCTAAATGCGACCGCCGCGGCCGGGATCGAACCCATGACTTTCGGGTCAGCAGCCGAGCTCCGTCACCACTATACACTATACCACCGCGGAGGACGTATTTTTTAAGGCGAAAGCCTTAAATGCCTCATCGAACGCGAAATTTGACCGTCGGCGTCCCGCGTCTACGGCGTCAGCGTACCACGACGTCGGGGACGAGGGATGCAAAAAGTCATCGTCACGTGATGACGTCACCATATGACGTCATCATGGCTTCACAAATTTTGCGTGACGTCATATGATGCCGTTATCACATGACATCGTAGCTTGGTCAAAAGTGGGCAGATCATGGACGCAATGCAAAACCAGGGGAGGTGCCTCCGATCTTGGAGGCAATGCAAAACCACGCTAGGTGCGCAAAAAACTAAGAAGTTGGCTTTCGCTTTCTAGCCGTCTCAAGCGAACGCATAAGGGACCCTGTGAGTTTTTATTTCATTAACTGGTTTTTCATGACGTACTCATTGTACAACTTGACTTTGTTTCTTGTATTTTTTTTACTGACATAGCGTGTCTACTGTACACAATGCTTCCCCGTCTTCTTGTTGTTTTCATGCGTCTTCTTTGTGTAGACGCTTCGCGAGAACTGTTTGTATGCGCATTCCTGTATGAGCCTTCAGGGCTTACATTATTAATAAATAAGTAAATTATGCTTGCTCAAAGAAATAAAATACTAAATGTGTGTGTGTGTGTGTGCGTGTGTGTGTGTGTGTGTGTGTGCGTGTGTGTGTGTGTGTGTGTGTGTGTGTGTGTGTGTGTGTGTGTGTGTGAGCGCGCGCGCGCGCGCGCGTTAATATCCAGTATACAGGCCATTTATGTGTGCGCAATAATGCTGCGCTGACAGAAGAAATTACACAAATAAAACGCAAATTACACAATAAAACACAACTGCCACTAGTCGATTTACAGGGATCGTAAATGATTAAAAAACAGGAACTGCGTAATTATTTAAGAGAGGACGAAAATCTAACCTTGAAACACAGAAACAGGGAAGGATAAAAAACATTTACCTGCACACATACATACCGGGCATCAGACCAGCACAGAAGGCGTACTTAACTTTGAACTTTGAACTTTATTTATTTCAACATTCGGGATGCTGAGGGCCGTGGTCAAAAAGCCTCTAATGGTCTTGACTGGGACCACGACCCCTTACAAATGGGCAGCATAGGCAACACTTTTATTGCAGTGACAATGAACAAAAATTTGAGCAAGCATAAAGCATAAAGCATAATAAGCATAAGCATAATAAAGCATAAGCATAATAAAGCATAAAGATTGAAAAGTAATAAACTCAAAGAAATGACCGTAATTATTTCCTTACACATACGATATCAATAAGAGAGTGCAACGATGCAAGAAAAGAAGATCGCAAGTTTAGCACCAAAGTAAAAAAAAAAAAAATATGGGGCATGTGCCCATACGCTTACTACACTTACAATCAGAACAGTCACTCAAATGGAAGACGATATGGCATTCAAGTGAAACGGCAAGAGGAAACGCAGCATTTCTTTGCCGTAGTTAGTGCGCGTGCGTGGGATAAACCATGTGTGATTGAAACGCGTGTTATAAAGAACTTTACGGTGGTTTAGGTTGGCAATGGTTCCTAAAAGGTTGTCGCCTTTTAATCCTGCCTGGTAGCGTTTCACAAGCATTGCGCGGTAGTATTCAGGTAGAGGTAGCAGCTTCATGTCGTGAAATATGGGAGTGGTGTGACTGCGATATGGAGCATTTGCAATGGCACGAACAGCCCTTTTCTGTATGACGTGCAGTTTGCGGATATTTGTTAGAGTTGTCGTACCCCAAACCAGATGACAGTAGTTGACGTGAGATAAAAACAGGGATTTATAGATGAGAAGTTTAACTGCCTTAGGTAGCGAGAAACGCACCCGGGATAATATGCCCGAAGTCCTTGATATAATGCCACATAGTTTTTCAGTGTGTGCGTTCCAAGACATGTGCTGATCGAAAATTATTCCCAGACACTTAATACGCTGTACTATCTCAAGTTCTGAACTGCCAAGTTTTAATGGGACATGGCAAGGGGTTTGTTTATTTTTCGGCCTGAAATATACAGCTTTTGTTTTTGATGTGTTAAGTTTTAAACAGTTAACGCATGTCCACGTGGCCAACTTCGCCAGTACCTCATTTGCGTCATTATTAAGTTTGTATAATTTTCAGCAGCAAGAAGCAAGGTTGTATCATCAGCGTATATAATACATTTTACAGACGTGTCAATTTTTACAATATCATTTATGTATATACAAAAAAGCAGAGGCCCTAATATGCTACCTTGTGGTACACCCGCTGAAATTTTTAGTAAATTGGAAGTACAATTGCCGACGACTACTTCCTGCTGCCGATACCTTAGGTATGATTCAATGAGTTGTAACAAAACACCTCGAAATCCATAGTGTGCACATTTCTTTAGCAGCGTAATGTGATTTATTGTGTCGAACGCCTTTGAATAGTCTACGAAGATGCCTAAAGTGTGTAGTTCGCGTTCAAAAGCATTTAGTATAAATTCTTTCTGTTCTAAAAGAGCATGTTCAGTCGTACGGCCTTTGATAAAACCAAACTGCGAAGGAGTGATGATGTGGTGCTTTTCTAGGAAAGAAACCATACGCTTTTGAATTAGTTTTTCCAGACCTTTTGAAATTACTGGAAGTATAGATATCGGTCGGTAATTGTTTAGTGCATTTTTACTCCTCCTTTGTACAGCACAACCACTTTTGCAACTTGCAACTTTTGTGGGAAAATTCCGGTGGAAAAAGCAAGATTAAAGATATGCTCTAATAATTCAGCAATGATATCTAATACGTGTTTGATGGGCTTAATCTGTATGTCGTATGCGTCACAACACGTGCTGTTTTTCACAGACGAAAAAGCATGTGAAAGTTCACCAGCTGTTGTTGGCGCCAAAAACGCGCTCTCAGAGATACTGTCAGACAAATATGTGGTACAAGCTGAATTGTACTGTTCCTTTGCTAGAGATACAAAATAGTCATTGAATAAGTTTGCTAAATCATCCTTACAAATAACGTCACCGTCTATCACAAGCTCAGTAGGCCTGAAGTCATCACCGTTACGGCCAAGAAATTTGTTTAGTCTAGACCAAGCTAAGTCTTGTTTATTCATTACATCTTTGTTGAAGATGCTGTTTAAGTACGTTCTCTTTTTGTAACGCAACAGGCTGTTTACTTTATTTCGCTGGGCTTTGAAACGTTTAAGCGTTTCTTCGTTCTTGTTTTTCAGGAAGTTTTCGAACAATTTATTTTTACGTTTTATTTCATTAAGACAACTTTTAGTCAGCCACGGTTTTTTGGCTTTGCGCGTATGCTTGAGCTGTTTGTACGGAAAGCATTTCTTGTACACCCTTATCAGTTTGTCATGGAAAATATCGTAGGCGGCTTCAGGTTCTTGCTCGCAATACACGCCTGACCAATCGGTTAACGATATCTCCTTGCGAAATGCAGCCAGTGTATATTCATTAATATCTTGAATAACTATCGGTTCTCTGAGTTGGGCTGGCGCACAATTTACGGTTTCGTTTATCAGCATAAAAATAGGAAGGTGGTCACTGATGGGTGCGCTTAGTACGCCGGACAAACATTTCGAAGCTTCTATGTTAGTAATGAACACATCTATTAATGTCGCAGTGTTTTTGTCAATGCGGGTTGGGATGGTGATAACATTAGAAAACCCATTGGATTCAATAACTTGACAAAGTTCTAACTGACTTTCTGATGGCTTTGCAACGTCGATATTGAGATCACCTGCAAGAACTAGTGTACTACCAGTGTCTCCAACCCAACGCAAGTATGTATCTAAGAATACTAAGAAGTTCGACTTGTTACCACTAGGAGGGCGGTATAACACACCATAAACAAAACCGTCACTTTGTACAGTCAATATTTCATAATCATTAGTGACATGCGAAAATTCGTGAACCAGCCTACATTTTACTGAATTTTTAGCCATCATCAAAACACCACCTCCTATTTTTGTTGGGCGATTCAAAAAGAAGGTTTCATAGCCGGGTGATCTTAGAACCTCAGATTCATCCCTGTACCATGTTTCCGTCATCATAAGAACATGAGGTTCAGAGCGTATAGTTGAAATAAGGGCGGTTATTTGGTCTTCTTTATTTCGTGCAGATTGTGCGTTGAGATGAAGGAAGGACAGGCCATTCTTTTTCATGGAAAGTAATGCGCCTAATTTTTCGAGTGTCACGTAATCTTTGTCTGCCATCTTTCTCTTTAGGTAACAGTCGCTTTGGTCATTAACAGTGGCTACTCTCTCATTACTGAGAGGTCCTGCACGCTGGCGATGACGTGAACTCGGCTGTCCTCAGTTTTTCGCACCTTGATGCGACCATTGTCCACCCACAGAAACTTCCATTGCTTTTCTCTCTTTAGTGAGAGCGCTTGTGCAAACAATCTTTTGTTGTTGGGTGTGAGGTGGTCATTAACGTACACATTGGCACCTTGTGACTGAGCAAAACCGAGTGACTCGGTTGTTAGACGTGCCCTGCGTGCTTTACGCAAAAATTCATCCTTCTTGACCCGAGAACAAAATCTCGCGATTATGTTCGTGTCCTTTTTTGCTGGCACGCGATGCACAGCGTCGATATCATCCTTTTTTATGGGACAGTCAATTACATCACCCATTTTCTGAAGAATCGTGGCGCAATCCTCCCCCTTTTTTAATGGCACACCCTTTATCTCAACGTTGTTAATTCGCGAACGCTGTTCCATGTCAGCCAGTTTAGCAGCCAGTTCATCATTTGATTTTTGAAGAGACTTGTTTTCGGCTGAGGTGAGCTCATGCTTCTTTTTCATTTCTTCATAAAAAGTGCTGATGGCAGAGACACTTTCACGAAGCTGTACAATTTCGGCTCGAAGCTGTTGCACTTCGCGTGACAGCTCAGCATTTGACGGCATCATGTAAACGTAACAGTGACTACAGCAGAATAACCACTGGCAGCAGCAGTCGCGACAACAAAAGTAGAAGCAAAAATCAGCGGTGCAATTAATGCACAACCAACCTGCGCAAAGGAAGAACGTTGCTCAGTGGACTCGACTTCCTGCTGCCACGACCGCCACTGCCAAAATGTGGCTACACGAGCACAGTGTTGAGCCTAAGTAGTGTCTCCGGTAGGTGTCCTCGCAGTCCGTGCTTGCGCAGAAAGTTCGTTCTTTGTGGCTGTAGCGACAGGGTAGTGACGTTGCTTGACCAGATATTCCAAGTAGACGGGTCGAGAAATCCAGAAAATAACCCGATAGCCCGAAGAGCCGAACCAGACAACTGTCACGATATGCACAAGTCAGCACCTGCGCAAAGGAAGAACGTTGCTCAGTGGACTCGACTTCCTGCTGCCACGACCGCCACTGCCAAAATGTCTTGAAACACGGAAAGGAATATAAAAAACAAGAACCTGCCGTGGTTTTAGTTATGGTGCTTGACTGGTGACCCGAAGGTTGCGGGATCGAATCCCGGCCGCAGCGGCCCCATTTCGATGGAGGTAAAATGAAAGAGGCCCGCGTACTTAGATTTAGCTGTACGTTAAAGAACAACAGATGGTCAAAATTTCGGGAGCCTTCCACTATATACAGCACCTCTCATAATCATATCGGATTATTGGGACGTAAATTCTCACAAATAATTATTATTAGGAAAAAAGAAGGATTTGATATGCAGACAGACACGCATAATATATTCCATGATACATTTCAAATCACAAGAATAGCGAAAGAAATAATCAAAGGCAGATACAGGACCAACCAAATGCAGTAAAGAATGTTTGCGAAGAAAAGTGCAGGATTCATGCACACGTGAACCAAAGCATTTTAAGCATGCAGTTGATATCAGTGCGTACATTTATTACGCAAGGTTCACACCGGCAGAAGTTAGCCTTGCATGTGCATTCGAAATACCGGCCGAAAACTTATGCTGCAAGTGCATAATGTGTTCTTCGGATGCCGCTTGTCAGGTTTGATTTTTACTGTCCAAAGAAACCTCGTATCTTCTAAAACGATACAGCTCCCAGCGTTTCTGGAATGATTGGTGCACTGCGGCACGCAACTCCCGGCCATGGCGACGGTAGCAAGCACATAAAACTGGAGGGAAACGAGTGCCGACCTAAAAACAGCACGCGCGCCAAGCACGAGACACCGAGCGGGGGACTCAAAATGGCAGCCACGCTGCCGCCAAGGCCGAGGAAGCGGCATCTGCCCTTTCAAAAGCTGACAGCACTCTAAGCGGGGGCGCACGCATCGAGGCACTCTAATGGCAACAGGCCGAAAGTGTCATCTGTCGTGCTTCGGCGTAAACCGCATTCCGCCGTGACGCTATCGCGCCGCCCTCGCGAGCTGCTGCGGCCTAGAGATTCTCCTCCTCAAATACTTCTTTCTCCGTGCCCAAAAACAAGAGTTCCTCGCACGCGAAGCGGCAGTTTTCAGGCTTCAAGGTGAGTCCGGATGTCTTGACTGCTTGAAGTACAGCTTCAAGGCGCCGAAGGTGTTCGTCGATGCTTGAGGAAAACACAACGACGTCGTCCAAGTACACGAGGCACGTCTGCCACTTCAAGCTTGCCAGTACTGTATCCATAACCCATTGAAAAGTCGCAGGTGCCGAGCAAAGACCAAATGGCATGACCTTGAACTAGAACAGGCCGTCTGGTGTTATAAAGGCAGTATTTTCTCGGTCTCTCTCATCGAGTTCTATTTGCGAGTAACCAGTCTAGAGTTCCATCGACGAAAAGTAGTTTGCGTTGTGTAATCGATCCAGGGTGTCGTCTATCCGGGGAAGGGGACACACATCCTTCTTCGTGACTTTGTTCAGGCGACGATAATCGACGCAAAAACGTAGAGTATCATGCTTCTTCTTCACTAGCACCACGGGGGATGCCCACGGACTCTCCGACAGCTGGATGATGTCGTCGCGTAGCATTTCGTCGACCTGTTTCTTAACGGCCTCGCGTTCTCGCGTCGAAACTCTGTACGGGCTCTGACGGAGTGGTCTGGCACTTTCCTCTAATATGATGCGATGTTTTGCCACGGAGGTCTGTCGAATTCTTGACGACGACGAAAAGCATCCTTGTATTGCAAGGGCAGGGTTTTGAGCTATCCTTGTTTGTGCTTCGGAAGGCTGGGAGTGACGTCGAAAGCTGGTTGCGAAGGTTTATTCGTCGGAGTAGGCTCGGGAGAATCGGTGAGGCTGAAAGAATTGCTGGCTTCTACGATTTATTCGATGTAGGCGACCGTCGTGCTTTTGCTCACGTGCTTGTACTCGTTGCTGAAATTCGTGAGCATAACTGTTGCTTTCCCTGCCCGCAGCTCGGCTACTCTTCTTGCGACGCAAATCTTGCGGTTAATCAAGTGGTGCTGGTCGCCTTCAACGAGGCCTTCCAAGTCTGCTGATTTCTGAGTGCCGACGGAAATGATGACGCTGGAGCGAGGGGGAATGGTGACCTGGTCTTCCAGCACAATCAAGGCGTGCTTTCTTGGCGGAGTGTGTGGCGGTAGTGCGTCTTCCGTGGACAGTGTTATCGACTTGGGCCTTAGGTCGATGACTGCCCCATGAAGGCCTATGAAGTCCATACTAAGGATGGCATCTCTCGAGCCACGCTGCAGGACTATGAAGTTCGCTGGATAAATCCGGTTGTTAATGGTTAGTCTCGCTGCGCAGATTTCTTCCGGTGTTGCGAGGTGACGTCCAGCTGTCGGGATTTCGGGGCCTTCTCAGGTTGTCTTAACTTTCTTCAGCTCCATGGCGAACGATCTACTGATGACAGAATAGTCGACTCCGGTGTCGACGAGGGCTGTAATGCTGTGACCGTCGATAAGAACGTCGAGGTCACTAGTTCGTCGTCTTGCGTGCAGTTAGGTCGTGGCGTCGGGTCACGGCTACGTCGGTTTGTTCCGCTGCTTCCTCGTTGCGTCGTCAGGTCTACTTCGGTCCGCGAGGTTTCGTTGTCAGGGCTCTGCCTGGTTCGCGTCGTGTCCTGCAGGTTTCGTCGTGGCGTCGTCGTCGGCGGCGGAGGATCTTCGGTATTTCGTCGTACAGCAACCGCACCTCCATCGGTTGCTGCCCTTAGTTTTCAGGATGCGGGCTAGGTGACCGGCCCCGGGTTGGGCCATGGTATCGTCGGCGTTGGGGAGAGGGGCAGCGGCCTGGCGACGGCGATTGTGAAGGCCCTCGGGGGGTCCACTGCGCTCCTGCCAGATAGTCTGCGATGTCACGTGGTCTTTCACCCTGCTGTGGAGGCGGCGCGTCGATGGCGAACCCGCGCAGTCCCATCTGTCGATACTGGCAGCGGCGGTAGGTGTGGCCGGCTTCTCCGCAGTGGTAGCAGAGTGGACGATGATCGGGGGCTCGCCAAACGTCGGTCTTCCTCGGCGTGTATCGCTGGCCGGCTGGCGGGCGGTATGACGCCGGTGGTGGCGGCGGTGGTGCCTGGCGGCGGAATTGCTAGGGAGGCGCGGCGTCTTGACGTGGGCGAGGAGTTGCGTCGGGCTGCAGCAGCATAGCCCATTGCTTGCAGCTGCGGCGGGGCCGGCTGAGGAACACCCAGTGACTATTGGATTTCCTCGCGTACAACGTGCGCAATGAACGTCACTTCGGGCTGTGCAAAGGGTGCAAGCTTTCACAGGCTCCTCTCGCACGATGGCTCGGATGGTTGCGCGCAAGTCGTCGGAGCCGAGGGCATGAACACCTGCGCTGTCTTGAAATGCGCGGCGATTGTACTGCCGGGTGCGCATCTCGAGCGTCTTCTCGATGGTCGTTGCTTCCGAGACGAATTCTTGAACTGTCGATGGGGGTTCCGCATCAGCCCGGCGAAGAGCTCCTGCTTGACTACTCGCATAAGAAAGCGAACCTTCTTGTCCTCGGGCATGACAGGGTCTGCATGACGGAACAGCCTTGTCATCTCTTCCATGAAGAGCGCCACGTTTTCGTTCGGCATCTGCATGCGGGTCTCGAGCTGAGCCTCAGCCCGCTTTTTCCGCACGGCGCTCGTGATTGTCGCGAGGAACCTGGTGCGAAAGATGTCCCACGTTGTCATGGTTCGCTCTTGGTTCTCTAGCAGGTACGAGCGGCGTCTTCCAAGGCAAAATACGCATGTCGTAGCTTGTTTTCGCTGGTCCAGCCATTGAAAAGGGCGACTCGGTCGTAGGCTTCGAGCCAACTTTCCGGGTCTTCGAAGGACGACCCGGAAAGTCTTCGAAGGACGACCTCGAAGGCGGCTCCTTGGGCTGCCGGAGAAGGATCGGTGCAGGCTGCATGGGGTCGGTCATCGTCGCTGCGGTCGATGTCGGGATCTGGGGCTGCCTGGTTTTTCGGGAAGGAGCCCGTACTATGGCTGCAGTCCCTTGTGCCTGCGGCTCGTTCGACGATCCGGGTTTTCTTTGCCGTCGTCCTCGTGGCGGCTTGGGCTTGGGTCAGCGCTTCGCGGGGGCGTGCGGATCATGAAATAAGGAGCACCTCCACCAGATGTCACGTGGTCGTGACGTCGATGAAGACAGCAGCCGGCGTGTTCAAGATGAAACTGTTTATTTGGCCGAACTTGTGGCCGGGAAATGAAGAGTTAAACTACAGCAATACACGCTGTACACTGATAGCGGCGAACAGGGCGTCGGCCGTCAATAAACTACTCATGGCTGGGACGCACCGTCTTTTAACATCACGCACCGAACTTTCCAGTCTTATCACTGGTTGTTGCGCAAGCTCTGGAATAATCTAGAGTATTCGCGTCCTGCGCGCAATTTTAACAAAACGATCTACTTCAATCGCGAAGCTTCTCGAACACTGCGGCGCGGTCAGCGTCGAGCGATGATAACCGCCCTTGCTGGTCAAACCCGAATACATCAAAATAAAACAAGAAGCAGGCGTGCCAATATACACTTAGTGTGTTCGCATGCTTTCGTGCTCAGATATCATTTCATCTAAGATTCCGGAGTATTGAGAGCAATAATAAAAATACGCCGTTTATCTTTGATCAAGAAGATGAGAGAGGCTGTGAGAAAAAGCTGAGCAGCAGCTTGGCTAGCTCCTGTCCCCCGCTCCCCACAAAAGTACACTGCGGCGAGTTTACAACAGTGCACGTCAACAGCCTTATTAACAAGATAAATAAACAGGAAGTGAGAAAAAAATGAAAGTATGGAGAAACAAGGTTATCAGCAACAGTGCGACGCATCTTTATTGGAAATAAAATTAATGAGAACACATTGCAACAACGTATTATGTAAAATTAAACACCGAATTTAGAACAATTGGAGATTTACGTGAAATTAACTCCGATAAACGCCGAATTTTCCCCAAAAAACTAAACTCCGAAAAACACCCTCCGAATTTCAAGAAAAATGAACTCCGAAAACGGAGCCCTAGTCATAGCGTACATGACACGCATTTCATGATTTCATGTTAGGTAGGTAATAAACTTTATTTAGTCCAACGAGGAATCACTGGCCCGGGCTAGGCCTCCGGGAGCCGTCGTCCGGGGAACATCGTGTGATTTCATGTTACCACCTTTTATTTATGTTCGCCATAGAGAAAAACTTCGTCGTACTAACTTTGGTATATATCCGTATAATTAAACAGTCGCGAGCGCCCCGAGACCATGTCACGTAAATCACGGTGTACATGAGATGCGTTTCATGATTTGCACGATAGGACCTGTCACTTATCTTTGTCAGACAATCTTGTCAAGCCATACCAATTTTGGTATAAAGACGCCAGACTCTGGCGTCTAAGGTGGCGCCACGCAAGACGCGTGGCGCCACCTGTCGGAGCGGTATTGGGTAGTACAAAGACCGACTCCCTCGCACAGTTTGCGGTGGGACCAGGTCCAACTAGTAGTGTGTGTTTGCGCATTTAACACTCAGAAAGAGAGCTGTGAATTTCTCTCCGCTAGTCGGACGCGCTACCTTGCTGCATCACTCGCCAGAACGACGGTGAAAACAACACCGGACGAGACAGCTCCGCACGCTACGAAGAAACGCCGCAGTTGAACCTACAGTTGCGCTGTGAATTGCCACGGACGTAAAGCAGTGAAAAACAACCTTCATTTTTACCGATTTCCATAGTTGCCGCGCGAAGCAGAAAGGCGAGAGCGCTGTATACGGGCCTTTGCGAGCTTGTTGGGTAAGCGAAGTACCCGCGTTCTCCACAGCCGGTCCCTTCAGAAAGTGTGACAATGCGGCTCTGCTGTTGTTTTGTGTAGCCGTGACGGAGAACCGCGGTAACCTTGACAATGAAGCTCAGCAGAGGCTCTGACCGCGGTGCGTGCCGTGTAACACGCAGTGAGCAGCTAGTGGCAGACTGAAGACGCGTGATACGCACGCCGTGACATCTTATAATCTGAGTTGGTCGTCACCACACAGCATCGCGCACGTAAGTTTTGAAGGCTCAGAGTTCCGGTTCTAACTAGCTAACACGTGCGTCATACAGCAAAATCGTAAAATGTTGGTCGTGACAACTTTCAGGTTTGTTTTACCCGTGGCCTTCGCGATTGCTGTAGCTATCTCGGAGGCCACGGTTCTGCCTTTGGATGTACCCCGCGAAAGTGGACACGCACGTGTCCCCGTTTCCAGTATATACAAGCGGCAGATAACCGCCAAGAGGCCATTTGAGGATGCGTAATAAAACAGTCCAATGCACAGGAAGCGAGGGATAAAGGGAGATTGCAACCTAAAAGGCGAAAATCGCCGGGGCAATTCGTCCCTGATAAACCGAGTTGTGTACCACTGATCATAAAATACGTAGCTAAGTAAATTGATCGCGTATGTACTTCAGCATTTTGGTATTACGTATATGCCCGATTTTAACGCATTTAGGCGATAGCGAAAGGACGTCGTAGGCTTCCCTCGAACTCGATCTCATGCGATGCTCGCTTGTACTTGCGAGTTGCAGCGCGCTAGGAATAACTGAAACTTCTTTGCATTGTACCCGAAGTTCCCTTTGATGGGCTTCCTACTTTTTTAAAGCATGGATTGACGGAAGAAGCTTTTGAGGTCCTTGATTTGCAGGAAACCGCGCCTCGACACCAACCAAAGAGCACATCCACTTGCGGACGGCTCTCTTTGTACTACCCAGTTAGCGCCAGGGCTGCGATGAGGGCGCTGGTGGCGGTGCTTTCACATTCTCTCTTGCAAGGTACTCTTGGTTAACGAGGCGGTGTCGCCGTCTGAGCGGTGAAGTACTGCGTCAAGACACTAACGAGCGCCGATAGGTAGCGATTCGGTGACGCAGTTAGGGCGTCTCAATACTAGCGAGGAACGCTCGCCGCGCTAGCATCGAGCCGTGTGGCGGCTCTTTGACGGAGTAGTGCAGCTTTTGCATGCACTTACAGTGTTTCTCCGCCGCCTACTGCTTCCAGATCGATAGCACCGACTAATAAAACTGCTGCAATAAGCGCCGCAGAAAGGCAAGATGTCGACGGGCGAATGTCGCGCCTTGGTGGAGCTAAACAGACGCCAGCGGGAAGTTCCGCCTTCGCGGGTTTATGGCTCGAACTACGAACTTGAACTGGTACAAAGCATTACGGGAAGGAACAAACGGCCGAGCAGACCGACACAAGAGGACAGACAGACTGTCACAAGAGAGACACAAGACAGACACAAGAGAGCCAGACTGTCCTATTGCGTCGGTCTGCTCGGCCGTTTCTTCTTTCCCGTAATGCGACACACCAGTTCCAGTACGATGAACCAACTTGCCCAACCTTCAACACTTGTCAAACTACGAACCTCTGCCTCCAATGTTGGTGAAGCGCAGTGTGGTAGGGTATGCATTAGGCCAGGCACAGGTTGCCCTATTACTCCGGCGCGCACACCTTGCGGTTTCTCTCCTCAAGTGACGACGCTTTGAAGGAGTGCATATCAAGAATCAGTGTTTGTTGTTGTGCTTGTTGATGCATCTTTGCGCGGGATTTACATTATGCTATGTCGAGGTGCATGTTAACAACTTCGGCTACCACAGCGGATAAATCATGATCATGGGCGTTAGTTGTCGGGATGAAGATTTGCCACTAGGCGTCAACGTGGGTGCATCCACGTCAAACGGGGCTATAGCTCCCAAACACCAATAGACATTGTACAAGCTCTCATATATCAGTGCACAATAAACAATCTACTACTTCTGTGAAGACAGGGTCACTTTCGTGTCATACCGATTCCTACGATTCGTATGATGGAGCGATGAGCAATGTTCTTTAATTGTCACCAAAACGGATACATAAGAAGGTGCACACGCGTGAAAAGCAACCTATGGTCTCACGTCCGTATAAATACATTGCCATTTCTCAGAGGGTAAAGCCGCACATATGTCACGAGTCTTATGAGAACAATTCTGGCTTCTGTAGAATTAGCCTTAGCCAAGAGTTCGACGAAAGTTTGTCTGGTCAGGTATCATGATGAGGATGTAGATGCGGTCACTGACCAAGTCAATGTGAAGAACACAGAGACGTTTCGGGACCCATACGGGTTGCTCGTTCACACTGTTCATATAATTAGCCTTGTGCCTTTGACAGCAGCCGAGAGTAAGGAAAAAAAGGCTTCTTACCTTGTATTGTAGAGAGCCATTTTTATCGAGCCATATTAAACACCCCTTCCGGTTAGACCATTACGCCAACATGACAGCGGATGGTGATAATCGCGCATATGTGGGCTGGCGCTACGCAGCACGCAGGGCAGTTATAAGCAGTTGGTATGGACCAGGCTGTCGCATTTACGTATCTGCCATTTCATGGTTGGAGTAACTGCAAGTTTCGCTAATTCAAAGCTGTGATAGCCTACGAGCGTAGCGATGTGGGCTTGTTGGTGCATAATGGAAAGGCAGTTTCTTAGTGCTGGTATAGACGAGGACACATAGGAAGAGACACTAGACCCATGGGTCTAGTGTCTCTTCCTATGTGTCCTCGTCTATACCAGCGCTAAGAAACTGCCTGTGATAGCAAAGGAAGGCATACAGCTAATTTTTGTGCAGTTTTCACATTTCAGTTGCATAGTGATTGCTGTGTTGAAGGTTCATGTTATAATGCAGCGTCTTTGAATGTGTCACACATATTTCGCAGGACTGCTGCCGGAGAACTTCAACTGGGTGACTTCAAGCTATTGAACTTCGGTGGACTGGAGGTTACACTTGAAGCAGTAAAACACGGCGACTTTCTGATCAACGCCATTATAAACGCGGCTGCGAAGATGTTCAAGAGCGTCTTGAAGAGTAAAACTGAAGAAATGACTGTCAAACATATTCGATCATCTCTTAAAGATATAAACAATCTTTTGTCTGAACTTGCTTAGGATAAAAACAAAGCTCTTCTGGCGAGATTATTGCTGAGTATGATGTTACTTGGAAACAATAAAGTTCATGTGACAGTTTTGATAACGTCATTTTGATTTAGCATTACGGAAATCTGCAAAACAAGGTAACACAAACACTGTATGTAAGTGGAAATACAAAGAACCTGTTTTGGCGAAAAGGTTTGGTATCGTTCAGCTGGGAATAAGAACGACTCCTTCGGACAACTTTTACCTTAAGCGACTATACAGAGTGATGCTTCCAGAACTTCGCTATAAAAAGATATACAGGGTGCCCCAACAAACTTCAGTAAGAGTTTAAAAATATGCCGACTCATTCTTGGACGACGAGACCAAAATCCATGTTGCTGACTAGCGGATGCAGTGAGTCATACTATTTTTTATGTTCCCCTATATCGCTTAAATAAATATGCGCCGCGCTGGTACAGTGATTATGGTGCACGGCTGCTGACCCTAAGGTTGCGGGTTCGATTACAGCCGTGGTGGTCGCATTTATTATTATTATTATTATTATTATTAATAATAATAATAATAATAATAATAATAATAATAATAATAATAATAATAATAATAATAATCAATCAATCAATCATTTATTTAACGTGCCCAGGAACAACCGTAAGGTCTTTGTGCTGGCGCACGCAAAAAAAACAATAAAAATAAACTATACAATACAGACAGTTTTCAGAAATAAAAAGAGCAAAAACACGTAGACAAAGAGAAATGAACACAAAAGGGGAGGAGTAAAATAAGACAACACGAGAAATATTGACGGGGAATAAAAAATTAGGTTGCATATATACAACTATGTGGAAAGACTGAGAAGGGAAGACTTTGTACATTGTGCCACACTATGTCAAAACTGTGCAAAGCTCGGATAAAAACAATGATTGTGGGCTATGAAAAACGTCAAGATCAAGAAAATTAACATTATAGAGACTTTGTATTCTGTGAACGGTGGAGTGTTGGAAGAAGCAGGCGGGTACATGAAACGATCTGTTCTCTCTGGTTAACTTACGCGGAATTCGAAAATTTACACAATCGAGAAGTACAGGGCAGGATACGATACCGTGGACTAGCTTGTAAGAAAATAAGAGATCATAACAATTTCTTCAGCAGTGGAGGGATGGCAGTGATAATGATTCAGCAGTACTTGAACGAGATCCAGAGTCATTTTTAGCAAAGCGATGGTTATATATGCTGAGCATTTTTTTCTGGACTCGTTCAATGGTGTTACCGCTGGATTGAGCAATGCCATTCCATATCACGGACGCATACTCAAGTTGCGGAAGACATATCGCCGTGTACAATTTGTGTAGGGCCAGGGGAGACCTGAATTCTCGAGATATTCTACAAACACATCCGAGAGAACGAAGGCCCCGCATAACAGCACGCTTAACGTGAGAAGAAAAGTTTAACGCGCTGTCAACAACAACACCAAGATCACTGATTTCATAAACCTTGCATGACGGCACAGAATTGACAGAGTATTGAAATGACACGCTAGATGTTTTGCGAGTGATAGACATGAATTTTGTCTTCGAGTTATTCAGAGAAAGGTTATTACCGTTGCACCATTTGGAAAAAGAGCGCAAGTCTGACTGCAGCAAGCGACAGTCGTTAACTTAATGAATTTCTTTAAAAATCTTGATGTCGTCGGCATACAAGAGGAAAGAAGAATTACGAATGGCAAAATAAACATCATTAACGTAAATTAAAAATAGGAGTGGGCCTAATACCGACCCTTGAGGGACCCCACTAGTCACTTTATACAAAGAAGACGTTTGGCCATTTACGGCTACATAACAGTATCTATTGAGCCGATAGCTCTGGAGGAGATTCAAAACTGACAAGTCAACATCAAAGTGCGCAAGTTTAACCATAATCAGTGTGTGGCTGACTACGTCAAAAGCCTTGCTCAGGTCACAGTAAATTACGTCAACCTGTCCTCTCTGAGAAGTAGGTGTGGAGATCTGCGTCATGAAATTAGCAAGATTTGTGGTAGTTGAGCGGCCAGCGAGAAAACCATGTTGATTAGGAATCAGTGAGTTTTTCAGACTAAAAGACATTATGTTGTGAAGAGCCAGCTCGAAGATCTTTGATGTGGCACATAGTAGAGTAATCGGGCGATAATTAGAAGCATCTGTTTTAGAGCCCGACTTAAATACTGGAAAAACACGAGCAGTTTTCCACATGCTAGGAAATGTGGAAGTGTCCAGGCAGTTATTAAATATCGTAGTCAGTACTGGGACAAATATACTACCATAAGCTTTTAGTATGGCGGAGGGGATGCCATCTGGCCCACATGATAAGGATGGTTTTAAGCGCTTAATGCATTCGCAGATAAGATTTTCATCTAGCGACAAAGCACTGGATGAGCTAACCGCCTTGGGCTGTTGTCTGATATCAGTGCTAGAGTCTGAGGCCTTATAAACGGATGAGAAATGCGTGGCAAAACAGTCAGCGACGGCATGCACTTCTACCCCATTTGAGTCCAGTAGTCTGAAGGACTCTCCGCTTTTGCTAGACCGTTTACGTACATACTTCCAAAACTCAGCCGGCCTCTCAGAGGCGCTTTTTTCTAAGAATTCAATATACGAACTATGATCCCGTTTATATAGGCGTTTAGAGAGAGTTCGAAAGAAGCTGAACTCTTCCTTCCACTCGCTGGGTGGAGAACATTTAGATTTCCTCTGTGCGTGATCTTTATGCTTCAGTGCACTGATAAGTTCAGATCAATCAATCAATCAATCAATCAATCAATCATTTATTTAACGTGCCCAGGAACAACCGTGAGGTCTTTGTGCAGGCGCACGCAAAAAAAATCAATAAAAATAAACAATACAATACAGACAGCCTTCAGAAATAAAAAGAGCAAAAACACGTAGACAAAGAGAAAGTAACACAAAAGGGGAGGAGTAAAATAAGACAATATGAAAAATATTGAAGGGGAATAAAAAATTAGATTGCACATACACAACTATGCGGAAAGACCGAGAAGAGAAGACTTTGTACATTGTGCCATACTATGTCAAAACAGTGCAAAGCTTGGATAAAAACAATGATTGTGGACTATGAAAAACGTCAAGATCAAGAAAGTTAATATTATAAAGACTTTGTATTCTGTGAACGGTAGAGTGTTGGAAGAAGCAGGCGGGTACATGAAACGGTCTGTTAATAATAATAATAATAATAATAATAATAATATTAATAATAATAATAATAATAATAATAATTGTTCAGGTTTAACGTCCCAAAGCTACGATATGAATATGAGGAAAATTACAAGGAAAACTAATGGAGGGCTCCGGAAATTTCGACCACCTGGGATTCTTTAACGTGCACCTAAATCTAAGTACACGGGCCTCAAGCATTTTCGATGGCAGCCTCCTTAGAAAATGCGGCCGCCGTGGTCGGGATCAGCTGTCGCACCTCGGCGGAGACGAAATGCCAGAAGCCCGTGTGCTTAGATGTAGGTGTACGTTCAGGAAGCCGATATGGTCCACATTTCCGGGAGCCCTCCACTACGGTGCGCCTCATATGATATCGTGGTTTTGGCACGTGCTACCTCATAAATATTATTATGGCTTAACTACGCAAGAATAATTAACCACAGTGACGAAGCTGGGCAGAAAATTCCTTTCAGAAGGTTGCAGAACGATTTTCAAAGCGTCCGATAAGACAGTTTTAACTTGCTATATATTAAATAGTACTGTTTTTTATGCGCACTCTAGGCGCCCGCGTAACACACACACCACGGGCGTAGCCAAGGGGGGGGGGGTTGGGGGGGTTCAAACCCCCCCGAAAATTTTCAGTTTTGCTTGCGTATATATACACGAACACATACAAACGCACGCACGAACATACATAAAGTATGGTTGAACCCCCCCCCCCCCGAAAAATATTTCTGGCTACGCCCCTGACACACACACAAAAGTCACGCCACGTGCCTGCTTGCGCGCCGTGATGGCAGGGCTCCCGAACGTTCCGCGAACAAACGGCGCGCTTTCCTCGCGGCAATTCATTACAGCTCTAAGCTGACGCAGAGGTTATCGCTCGCGCTGTCCAGCAACAGGTGTGTCAGCGCACAGCCACCAGCAGGGGGCATGGTAGTATCGGCTGAAGCATGTGCTCAGTAATGCTTGCCCGCGTTTTGCGGTTTCCGTCGAGTGCCTGAGTACAGCCAAAGCCAGAGCGTTGCTGCAGCTCAACGTGCATTGATGCGTCACTCTCCCAGTGTCTGCGAACAGCACCTACTTGGCTACAACCAGCGTTCGGTGCTCTACGGTCTATTTCATCGCTGCTGGCTCTTCGAAAGAAGCGATCTTGCACGTGTCGCAGCAAAATCGACATCGACCATGACGACAGCCACACCTCTAAAACCACGCATTGCCGCCTGCAGTGGGCATGGCAGCATCGGCAGAAGCATGCAGTCATCCATCCTTTCCTACATTTTATTGTTAGTTATTTTAAGACCACCCCATAGGAGCTTTCGATCTGACTACCCTTGTATCGTGGCGCTTCTCTAGCCAGAAGCTTCGTTAGAGCCTTTTTGTGATAATAATATCTGGGTTTCAATGTCCCAAAACCACGATATTGTCACGTGGTCGTGACGTCGACGAAGGCAGCAGTCAGCACGTCAGAGATGAAACTCTTTATTTGGCCGAACTTGTGGCCGGGAAACTGAAAGCTATACACTGATAGCGGCGAACAGAGCGTCGACCGTCGATCAACTGACAAGCAGTGAAGCGCGTCGTCATTTATACATGTGCTGGCAAACATTCCAGCGTTATCGCTGGTTGTCGCGCATGTTCTAGAATAAGCTCGAGCGTTCGCGTCTTGCGCGCAATCTTAACAAAACGATCTACTACAATGGCGAAGATTCTCGAACACTGCGGCGTGGACAGCGTCGAGCGTTGATAACCGTCCTCGCTGGTCAAACCCGAATACAAGAAATGGGCGTGGCATTGGCCCCCTCAGAAAAAGCGTCGTCCCGACGCTTGTGAAAGAACAACGAAGAGAAAAAAAACAAGTGCATAAATAAATTACAATAACAAAGGAAAAAGTAGAGTCCCCAGGTTCGCTAACGCGGAAAAAACGGCTTAAGGCGCACGACATGGACTACTTCAGGTCGTGCGCGGCGTCGCTGGGAGTTCGTAATGCCGTCCGGGATGACCTCGTAGTCAAGAGCGCCGAGACGTCGAAGAAGCCGCCAGCGATGCTTTCGCCCTCTTCGATCCTGCCGAACCTGCTTCGACGAATAGAGGTCCCGAACCAGATTTTGACGTCAACCTGAGCCTTCCGAAGGTCAGACAAGACCAGCTCAAAACTCTGCTCCTGCAATACAAGGACTGCTTTTCATCGTCGTCCAGACTTCGGAAGACACCGATCGCAAGATACCGCATCATAACAGAAGAAAGTACCAGGCCACTTCGTCAGAGCCCGTACAGAGTTTCGACGCGAGAACGTGAGGCCATAAATAAACAAGTCGACGAAATGCTAGGCGACGACATCATCCAGCCTTCAAAGAGTCCGTGGGCGTCACCGGTGGTGTTAGTGAAGAAGAAGGATAGGACTCTACGTTTCTGCGTCGATTATCGTCGCCTGAACAAAATCACGAAAAAGGACGTGTACCCTCTCCCATGTATAGGCGACGCCATACATCGACTCCACAACGCGAAGTACTTTTCTTCGATGGACCTCAAGACCGGCTACTGGCAAATCGAAGTCGACGAGAGAGACCGAGAAAAGACTGCCTTCATAACACCAGACGGCCTGTTCGGGTTCAAAGTCATGCCTTTTGGTCTTTGCTCGGCACCTGCGACTTTCCAACGAGTCATGGATACTGTATTAGCTGGCTTGAAGTGGCAGACTTGCCTTGTTTACTTGGACGACGTCGCTGTGTTTTCCTCGAACTTCGACGAACACCTCCAGAGACTTCAATCTGTACTTCAAGCAATCAAGATCTCCGGGCTCACCCTGAAGATAGAAAAGTGCCGCTTCGCGTACCAGGAGCTCTTGTTTTTGAGTCACGTGATGAGCAAGACTGGAGTGCTCCCAGGCCCGCGGAAGACAGCTGCCATCGCCGCTTTCCCGCCACCCACCGACAAGAAGGCCGTGCGCCGATTTCTTGGCTTGTGCGCCTATTACCGACGCTTTGTCAAAGACTTTTCACGGATAGCCGAGCCACTAACGCAGCTCACGAAGACCGACGTCGAATTCAGGTGGCAAACAGCGCAAGTCGAAGCATTTCATGAACTCAAACGACGCCTGCAGACACCTCCGATACTTGCGCATTTCGACGAATACGCCGATACGGAGATTCACACCGATGCAAGCAGCGTTGGACTCGGCGCCGTCCTTGTGCAGCGGACGGGTGGACTGGAAAGGGTTATCAGTTATGGTAGCTGGTTGCTGTCTAAGGCAGAGGCCAACCATTCCACAACAGAAAAGGAGTGCCTCGCCATCATCTGGGCTACGTCAAAGTTTCGCCCCTACCTCTACGGCAGGCCCTTCAAAGTTGTGAGCGACCATCACGCCTTGTGTTGGCTAGCTAACTTGAAGGACCCTTCAGGTCGCCTAGCACAGTGGAGCCTAAGACTTCAAGAGTTTGACTTTACCGTCGTGTACAAATCCGGAAGGAAACACTCCGACGCAGACTGCCTGTCTCGTGCCCCCGTCGACCCACCACCGCCCGACGACCCGGATGATGACAGCTTCTTGGGAGCCATATGTGCCGACGACTTCGCCGAACGACAGCGAGCCGACCCGGAACTGAAGGGCCTTGTGGATTACCTCGAGCGCAAGACCACCGTTGTTCCGAAGGTATTCACGCGGGGACTGACGTCGTTTTTCTTGCGCAACGGTGTTCTCCTAAAGAAGAACTTCTCACCGCTTCGAGCCGATTGCCTTCTCGTGGTACCCTCGACATTGCGGCCAGAGGTCCTCCAGGCTCTCCACGACGACCCGACGTCTGGACACCTGGGTGTTTCTCGCACGCTAGCAAGAATACAGGAGAAGTACTACTGGCCGCGCCTTTCCGTCGATGTCACCCGTTACGTAAAGACCTGCCGGGACTGTCAGCGACGCAAGACACCGCCCACTAGGCCAGCCGGACTTCTGCAGCCTATCGAGCCACCTCGACGGCCGTTCCAGCAAATCGGGATGGATTTACTGGGGCCGTTCCCGACGTCCAATACCGGAAACAAGTGGATCGTTGTGGCAACTGACTACCTCACCCGCTACGCCGAGACAAAGGCCTTACCCAAAGGCAGTGCCGCCGAGGTAGCTAAGTTCTTCGTGGAGGACATCGTCTTGTGTCATGGCGCCCCAGAGGTCCTCATCACAGACAGAGGTACCGCCTTTACTGCGGACCTAACTCAGGCTATCTTCAAATACCACATGGACTACCCAGCACCTCCACCAGATGTCACGTGGTCGTGACGTCGACGAAGGCAGCAGCCAGCACGTCAGCAATGAAACTCGTTATTTGGCCGAACTTGTGGCCGGGAAACTGAAAGCTATACACTGATAGCGGCGAACAGAGCGTCGACCGTCGATCAACTGACAAGCCGTGAAGTGCGTCGTCATTTATTCATGGGCTGCCAAATATTCCAGCGTTATTGCTGGTTGTCGCGCATGTTCTAGAATAAGCTCGAGCGTTCGCGGCTTGCGCGCAATCTTAACAAAACGATCTACTACAATCGCGAAGATTCTCGAACACTGCGGCGTGGACAGCGTCGAGCGTTGATAACCGTCCTTGCTGGTCAAAGCCGAATACAAGAAGTGGGCGTGGCAATATGATTATGAGAGATGTCGTAGTGGAGGGCTCCGGAAATTTCGACCACCTAGGGTTCATTAACGTGCACCTAAATCTAAGTACACGGGCCTCAAACATTTTCGCCTTCATTGAAAATGCACGCCTTTTCGTGAACTTGTTAATATGTGGTGATGTCGAACTGAAACTGGGACCTAAGGATGATCACATTACTGAAATACATGAATTGATGAAAGGCATGCATAAAGGCTCGATTCGCATTGCCGCCCCACAAACGGCAATGTCAACAAGTAACATCCTAGAGCTTAATCAACAGCAACTTTCACTTACTAAGGACATTTCTACACTGCACAAAATTTGGCCCCTGATCACGGACAAAGCTGAGGGTGGAGCGGTGCCAAACACTTTTCCGTGATCCGAATTAAACGATTTCTGTAACAAGGAGTCTTCTTACGAAGCGCTTTCATCAGCACAGATAAGACAAAGCACTCCATCACTTCGTTTGCATGCGAACACTATTCCGTGACCAGAATACAACAATTTCCATCAAAGAAAGTCTGCTTACGTACTTCTACGTTAAGATACTGCAGAACGGCCTGCCCGTATTTTCCAATATAATACGGCACATTGGTCTTATTGCCAAATAATGGTTTTGTACCACAGCTGCACCATCGAATCTTTTTGCAAAATATGAAAATGCTTTGTTTTTATGAAGAAAATCACATAGAAGCTTTGCCACCTATGCAGGTGGCAGTATCAGTATACAATGGCAACAAGTTAGCGGAGGTCAACCAGTCCACTAGCCATATGTCCTCGTACACGTTTGGTATGGGTCTGTAGCTGTTGTTTCAAGCAGATGCTTCGTGACGAATGAACCATAATTCTAATAGCTTTATTTCCCCCCACCTTCGTTCCTGAGCCAACATCGTCGCATTGTTTAGGTCGAAGCTATAACCTGTCATCTAGCAGTGTTCAACAAGCTGTCTTAAAATGCGCTGCATGGGTGGCTATAGCAACATCCCCCTTTGTGTTCTTTGAATGTCTTTGGCCTTTTCCTGCCCGTTTAGCTGACGTAAGTGGTGTCGTGATCCCCGCATCATACTCTGTAGATGACCCTGCTCTAATCATGCGCCGGTGTACGGTGTTTGGGCTTTGTGAAAACATGCCCTAAGGACAAGGTATACATAAAAAAAGCGCCAGGCCTGCGCTGAAACCGCAGCACAGTCACAGCGAAAGCTGGAAGAGCGGCGTTTCTAGAGCCCCTTAAGCTCTCTTGGGGCTACAATACAAGTACACTAGAAAGGTACCCACTACGCCATAAATCACAATTTTTGTCAAGTTGGGAAGCACCTACTAAGACATTCTTCGTCATTCTGCGGAGAAGCGCGGCACCAGCTACACGTCTGTAAGGCATTATGTGCACTTTGTTGGCGCGACGACTGATGACGATGAAGAATTAAGGCTCAGCCCTCTGTAATGGGTTGGAATCTTTAAACGGCCCACCAGTTATGTAATTGCATTGGGTGACGCCCGGTCGTTATTTCCCTCTCGGGTCATACTGTATAACAAAGGTTGACGTGGGAGAGAGACGGGGAGGGGGGGGGGCGAAGAACTTCACTGAGACCCCAAGGACATGGATCATGCGCTTATGGGCTTCCTTGGCAACCAATACAAGTGCACTTGCGAGGAACCCACTACGCTATAAATCAGTGTAATTTTACTGAGACCCCGAGGAAGTGGATCATGCGCCTATGTGCTTCCTTGGCAATCAGTACAAGTGCACTTGCGAGGAACCCACTACGCTATAAATCATTGTAATTTTTGAGAAGTAGGGCAGCAGGCACTGAGCAATTTTTCTTCATTCTACGGAGAGCGTTGGTACCTGCTATACGCATGCAAGGCATTATGCGCAGTTTGTTGATGCTGTGCCTGATGACGATGAAGAATTATGGCAGAATCCTTTGTAATGGGTTGGAAGCATTCAACAACCTACTCGTTGCGCAATTCGCATTGTGTGACGCCTGGTTACAGAATTCGCGTTGTGCGACGCTTGGTGCTTATTTTACTCTTATCCACGCTATATTGCATATGCTAATGTGGTTCCTTCCCGACATGAAGCCTGTATAGGACCTTTTTGCAAAGCACTTTCAAGCACCGGCATGGATCAGAGGTTGAATACTGGGCTCCCACGCAGAGGGCCCAGGTTCGAACCTCGTTCCATCCTGGAATTTTTTTCTTATTTCGTTTTTCTTTTCTTATTTCGAGCGATACTGGTTACGGACGGCGGCGGCGGTGGCGGCGGCGGCGGCAGCGGCGGCGGCGGACAACTACGGCGCCAAAAACGGCCGGTGAAATGATCCCATAACAGCTTTCGCTGTAAAACATGGCTTATTCTTCTGTCATAGGAATCGGTATAACACGAAAGTAAAACGTGTCTTCACAGACGTAGTTCAGCGTTTGTTGTGCATTGTTTCGCCCCGAAGGCGAAGGAATGAATGCTATAGCAACAAGTTATAATGTCGCGCGCAGAACGGCAAGCAGCTCGAAAATTGCAACGCGCTGCTCAAGCAGAAAGGACGCACGGAACGAACACACACAGGATGAGCGCGAACTAAAGACTGTCACAGCTCGACAGTTAAAGCGCGCTGGTCAAATACAAAGAGGGACGCACGAAACGAACGCACAAGTATACACAGGATGAGCGCGAACTGTCGCAGTTGTAACTTATTTGTTTGGGAGCAGCGCGCTGTTTTCGCAAAAGCGGCCGCTGCAGGAAGCGAAGTGATCTTCGTGCTCTCTCTAACTTCAACGCAAACTTATGGTGAGAGCCCAAAACGTACAAGATAAGCGCGCGCGCGCATGAGCGACAACGCCATCGGACGCGTTGTTCGAAGGTCGCAGGTTCGGTCCCTGCCCGCGGCAAGCTATCTTTTCGTCCACTTTTCTTTTCACGATTACCTTACATTTATTACTAAAAACATCCCCTATACTTTCCTTGGCATTATTGTCTGTTAGTTCTCATTAATATTGTGTATAACAAAGAAAACGAGCCCTTGAAATTAACACTTCTTTCCTTCAACGCCCTGTAGAGGCACACGCTCATCTCAGCGCGTGGGTCGACGACCTTTAAAGCGTGCCCTTCGAGACCTTCGCGCCATCTCGCTAGTGATAACGAAAACATGCTGATGTACTCCGATCTCTGAGGCCCCGCCACGGTGGTCTAGTGGTTATGGCGCTCGACTGCTGACCCGTAGGTCGCGGGATCGATGGAGGCGAAAATGTTTGAGGCCCGTGTTTAGATTTAGGTTCACGTTAAAGAACCCCAGGTGGTCGAAATTTCCGGAGCCCTCCAGTACGGCGTCTCTCATAATCATATCGTGGTTTTCGGACGTTAAACCCAAGATATTATTATTATTATTATTATATCCGATCTCTGAGTACGGCCACTGGCAAACGGTGTATATAAAGAGCACGCCGTTTGCATAACGAAGAACGTGCCGTCTGTGGCGGAGTCGTTTCGCGTTGTGCGCTGGGGATCAAGGGGTCGTAGGTTCGACTCCCGGTGACGGACCTTTTTCTTCTAGCTTTTTTTACCATATGTTAGCCTTTATATTTTACAACGTCATATCCGTGACGGAAATGCGTCAGTGAAGCCGTGGTGGACCCCGGCATAAAACACTTTCGTGTTAAAAACCGCCGAAGATTAAAGCGCGGTCATCTACAAAATACAATGTGGGAATTGCGACAAGACTGGCATAGACGAAACGGGTGAAAGAAGGTCATCGAAGGTTAAAGAACACAAAGAGGATGTTGCAAAAACCGCCCATGCAACGTGTTCTAAGACGGAGCTTGTTGAACGCTGCTGAATGATAAGGCATAACTTCGACCTAATCAGTTCGGCGACACTTCCTCGTGCACAAAGGTGGGAGGAAAAGAAAAATCGCAGAATCACGTTTCATTCGTTGCGGCGCATTGGCTTGCAACAACAGCGGCCTCCTACGAGATGTTTACTAGGAAATGTGCGGCTAGTGAACAGGTCAAACTCCGCTTATTTGTGGCCAGCGTGTACTGAGAATGTCGTCTGCATAGTTGGCAAAACTTTCTAGTCATTTTGTTAATAATTGTTGTGTTAAGTCAAAGTAAACATTTTACAATCAAGCTACACATCCCGA
Organism: Rhipicephalus sanguineus; assembly: GCF_013339695.2. Classification (NCBI taxonomy): domain Eukaryota; kingdom Metazoa; phylum Arthropoda; class Arachnida; order Ixodida; family Ixodidae; genus Rhipicephalus; species Rhipicephalus sanguineus. The sequence goes on along the minus strand of NC_051176.1, from coordinate 3,485,767 downwards.
GCTGGTAGATGTGGGGGTAGCATGCCATGTGTACATGCACTGTACTGTGTGAACTTGCAGAACACAACATGACAGTTGTATATCCGGTACATCTTAACGCGACAGAAGTTGAGCTGAAGATGGCCGCTTGAATGAATGTCAAACCATTGAAGAAAGCGTGATGTTGCAGCCAATGTTTCAACAAAATGATGTGTCTAAGTTGTGGCAGCAACCTTGATGCGATTCGATGCCCCTATAAAGACGAGTCCTTTTGTCGAATGACTAGCTCCAACAACATTCGTTGTTCAACAATTTTTTCATGAGCTGTACATCTCGTTACATTCATTACAAACCTCAACTCTACCAAATGCTACTATGACAATGATAGTGGGTACAATAGTTAAGCTGTAGTGCCACAAGAAATTAACCGACTATTCAACCCTTTAAATATACCAGATCCATAAAGACTACAAACCTCGAGGCAAGCACAACACAGAGAACAAGCATAAAGAAATTGAAAGAGGTTAACTTTAATAAAAAAGGTGTAATAATAATTATAGGGTTTATTTGCCATCAATACAAAATATAATGATGCAGGGGGCAGGATTAAAAGCGACAATCCGCTTGACAAAGTCCCCACTCCCGAACAGGTAACAGCAGCGAGGCACATAAAAAATACAGTTGTATGTATGCATGGAATAATATCGGTCTGTATTTAAACCAGCGTGAGAAAGAAAAAAAAAGAAAAAAAACACACACAGACAGAGCACTACCATTTGCTCCTAAAAAGAAAAAATTAGACATATATTTTTATATATATTAACACATATATACACATGCCTACACACATATGCAGTTACATACCAAATACCAAATATACATAATCGTGTACATATCAGTTCAGTCATACTAATAACTGGAAAATGGAATGAAATGTCATCTGCTGTAGAAGGATGTAAGTGGGCATTGTTCGTTATTACTCTACGGGAGAAATTTCCGTATTCCTGTATGATCGATTTCGGGCAAATAATATGCACGTCGATTAGTTGATTTAACATGACTTGTAACTGGTAGTGGAGCATATGCCGGCCATAGTTGGTGCGGGTAGCCGGTAAAATGCAGCGTGTCTTGTGACGGTGTGTGTAATGAGACTCAAACAACCTTGACGAGGCAAGACTGCATAAGCTGTCCTGGCGTTTTTTAACTCTGCTTTGTACTTGCGTAGTAGTCTGTAGTGGTACAAGTTAAATATCGTAACAATGTCAAATTGAACAAAAAGATCTCTTGTTGTATGTCCGTGAGGCTATCCATAAACTATCCTTAGTAGCCGTTTTTGTACGATTGATATTTTTTGTAGATTTGATTTATTGGTCGTGGCCCATACAAGTGTGCACTAATTTAGATAGAAAGAAAAAAGGGAGTTATACTCCATTAATTATACTTTTTGGGGCAGTATGCTTCTGTGGCGCATAAGGAGACCAGCGACGCGGGATGTTTTTATGAGGATATGGTTAAGATGGTCCTCCCACTGCATATTTTCTGAGAAGTATACCTCAAGTGGTTTAAAAGATGACACTATTTCAAGAACACTTGAATGATATAGAAGCTTTGCAGAGACCGTAACAGGTTTATTCCTAGGATGAAAAATGATAGCTTCAGACTTTGACACATTAACGGAAAGCACGCTTTGATCTGACCATTTCTCTAGTTTTCGCAGTAGGCTATTCGCTTGAATTATTACGTCATTAGGATTCTCATTTGTAATGAATATACTTGTGTCATCCGCATATATTATAAAACGAGAAACTTTATCAATGTTCAAGATGTCATTATTGTAGGTATTAAAAAGTAGTGGTCCAAGAATACTGCCTTGGGGCACACTGCAGACAACATGGCGTGAAGATGATTTAAATTGATCAATTTGGACATAGCGTTCGCGACGACAAATAAGACTTATTGAGGAGTAAGGCACGACCCCTTATCCCGTATAAGTCTAACTTTTGAAAAAGAACTTCGTGATTTATTCTATCAAAAGCCTTGGTGTAATCCACAAATATTCCTAAGATAATTTTCTTTTGTTCAGAACATTCTACTATGTGTTCCTTTTGAGGAAGCAGGGCCAATTCAGCGGAACGATTTTTCCTAAAACCATATTGGCAGTCGGTGATGATATCGTTGGCTTCGCAAAATTTCTCTATACGTCGAAGGATAACTTTTTCAAGGCCCTTAGGAAAAACAGGGATAATACTGATAGGTCGATAGTTTGAAAAATCATTTATGTCGCCTTTTTATGCAAAATGGTTACCCTAGCAATTTGCATGCTTGAAAGAAGCTGTGCAGATTGAAGACACAAATTATATAAATATGCCAGCACATCGGATATGACATCGATTACATACTTGACAGGACGTATTTTAATATCGTTAACATCACAGGAGGTGCTGTTATTAATTTCGGAAAATATGCCTATTATTTCATTTTTATTAACTGGTTCTGAAAACATGGTTGGTGATACCATCGTAATGAGTGGTGTAGGTAAATCTACTTGGATGTTTGATTCCGCAGTCAAGTAGTCATTGAATGCATCAACAAGAAATTTGCCAGTATCATCATCACCATCATCATCATCAGCCTGTCTACGCCCACTGCAGGGCAAAGACCTCTCCCATGTTCCGCCAATCAACCCGGTCCTGTGCTTTCTGCTGCCACGTTATACCTGCAAACTTCTCAATCTCATCTACCCACCTAATTTTCTGTCTCCCCCTCACGCCTTTCCCCCTGTCGCTTTGCCAGTATATTCACGGCCATTCTGAATGACCCTCTCCAGTGGTCTTCGATCGTCATTTGAAGGATCCAGTGACATAAGTGTTTTCCAAAGTTTATCCAAAGAATTTACTGTGTATGATGATTAGTGGGTTTTTGTGGCGCAAGGGCCAAGGGTGGCCAAAGAGCGCCATGTCTGATGATGTGGTGTTTGCGTTGACTAGTGAGTTTCGATGGTAAGTGTAATACGGCTGTATAGAGGCCTAAAATCACGTGCTGTATGGCAGCGTAAAAAATGTGTATATAGCATAAAATTATGACACTGATCAGTGATGTGATCTCTGGGTGTGCGATAAATGGCCAGTGAGTATGATTTCCACAAGGGAGATATTTTCACTAACACGAATGCCTCCTTAGGGCCTTTGCACCCAAAGGCCGGGAGGTAGGTGCTTTTTGTTGGTAGTACTACCGCAGCCGCAACCTCAGTTATGAGACCGCGCTACGGGTTACCCGGGAAAATAACGTTGAAATTATTGGTATCTTTGCTGAATTGAAGAACCGCCTGGTATTTAAAAAGTGGTTCCCTGCCTAAAAACATAGCGGGATGAAGTGGCAACTGTTGCCAGTATATTAACGGAAAGTTCTTGTTTCTTTGAGCGTGCACTTCCGTGCATTGCACTAGTATGTGAAGGACGGTGAGAGGCTCCCCACATCTATCACACAAAGGTGGATCGCCACCGAACAGAAGGTATGAGTATCCAAAATACTTTTCATAGTAACTTCGTCTAGCATTTCCAATGTCATTGTTTAAATTATTCCTGTACTTTGTGAAGTCATGCAGCGCGGGAATGCTTCTGCTAGTAGTAAACTTGTACACTGCAAAAACTGTCCTTCAGATTCCTTCAGATCCACGAACAAGACCTACGTAGAACTTACGCATGGCTCTCATTATATGGAAATAGGGAGTACATGTTCGTAACTTCAACGGACATATTGCTTTCTTTTTAGTTAGGGAGAGAGTGTTCTAAAGTCCAAACAAAAAAGAAAGTTCTAAAGGTCCTAAAGTTGAACAGTCGTAAAGTTGACTGCGCTGTTAAGGTATTTTCCAACCAAAGACCGTCACAGGGCTACTTTTATTGCGATAGCAATTATATGGGCACTCTCGACGGGTTTTTGCCGTCGGCGTCACCGTCGCCGTCATGTTCCGTATAAAGTCCAAATTGATAACATCCCGCCGCGCATCGTAGGTTCTACCCGCGGGTAAAAGCTCGCGAGCAGGGGCGACGATCGCGACTGAAGCAGAGATCAAACGAGCCGGCCTATCTGCGTCGCTCGGAGGGCGCATGCGATAACATCCCTCCGCGTGTTAGACCAGCCGTCAAATGCTGCCCAAGCAGAAACGAAACGCCCCGCCCGTCTTGAACGAGCATGGAGGGATGCGGGGGAGGGGGAGGGGAGGGTGCTTGAGCAGCAACTGCGATCTTTGATCCTAAAAGCGCTTTCACGATCGCTTGCGCGCTCGCTATCTCGCAGGCATCAGCAAACGGCTCGTATGCTCTTTTACGCGCGCTCTCAACGCCAAGAGACTGCGAAAAGCGCACCTCTCCCTGGAGCGGCCGTATTCTCTTACACCAACGTTTTGTATAGTTACGCGAGATCGGATCCAAAAGAGTTAGCTGCCAGCCTTCCTTCGTATAACATTACAATTTGTTGCCTTCGCATTCATTGCTTCGCGCTTGCGGTGAAACTGTGATCTTTTTTCTTCAGACACGATGCGTTTACAGAAGGCCTGGGGAGCGTGCAACTACCACTGTTCTCTATGTGAGCGGTTTATCTTTAACCTTTTTTTTCAGGTCAACCGAGAGTGGTTAAATTTGTTGTTTTGTGCATGTTACCGTCGCGAGCAACGAGGGTAAACAATATTTTGCTGCCGTCCTGACATACTGGCAGACTGTCTGCGTCTGTTTGCCGCGAAGTAGGCATGTGCGAATATTCAAGCACTAGGAATGTTCGAAGGAATATTACAGTATTCGAATTCGCTTCGACACGAATTTAAGGTTCCGAAATTTCAAAGTATTCATTATGAACGAATAGGCGTATATTGGACGGCATGTAACCCACCTGTGAAGGTGGTTTCACTGCAGCCTGCAAGTGCTATGCCGTGAAAACACCTAACCAACAAAATTGCGCAATGCCGCGAAGCCCCACATCAAGGTTACATTAACATATTACTCCGACATAGATTAATCATTTTCAGGGGCGTAGCCAGAAATCTTTTTCAGGGGGGGGGTTCAATTATACGTTATGCATGTCCGTGCGTGTGTTTGTATGTGTGCGTGTATATATGCGCAAGTAAAATTGAAAAATTTCGGGGGGGGGGGGGGTGAAACCCCCAATCCTCCCCTTGGCTACGCCTCTGATCATTTTTTAAGTTTAAAAGCTTGTTATACGGGCTTATATGTTATAATATGGTATATGTATAGTAATTTTTAAAGTGTGACGTATTTTATCGGTTATCACTTGCATATCTTACTGAAATTGAAATCCTGCTACTGTTTGATGCTACTAAACGCTACTAAACGTAGCGTTTAGTAGCGTAGCCAGGGGCGGCGCCAGTGGGGGGTTTGGGGGGGCTCTAGCCCCCCAAAATTTCCGCCTGCCCCCCCTTTGCCCCCCCCCCAAGAGCAAGCATAGTCAAAATACAATACATATGTTCCCAGCCTCCCTGCCCCCCTGAAGGCACCCACTTGTCATGGGTGCCCCCCCAGTAAAAAAATCCTGGCGCCGCCCCTGAGCGTAGCGCTTAGTTTAGTAGCGTTTACTTGCAGCAAAAAGAATGACAGTCGCACATGCCTCGTTCCAATTAAAAAAAAACGCTGTGGAGGTTAGTTGGGCCTCGACAATATTTATGCTAATTTTTTTATATAATGTGTGATACATACTATTCGAACTATTCGATTCAAAATTATTCGACGTAATCACTGCTCGCTTCGAACCTAAAATTTGCTATTCGGACATCCCTACCGCGAAGGCTTCTGTGCGGCGTTCCACGGTGCCTAATAGACAAGGACACAAGGGACATGCGGCGCTGCTTCGTATTGGTGAAAAGCGTCCCTTTACGAAATCGGGACTGTGGCACGGGAGTACAAACCGGTTCGCTGCAGCGGCGGCGGCCTGCGCATCAGCTTCTCCGCAGTGCACAATTGCTAGCGGCGTTTCGAAAACGGATGCGCAACTCCGCCACCTAAAAATAACATTTGCAGTAACTCTAGGGTGCAGTAAAGCTTTAGGGTGCAGGCACTCGTAGCGGCCGCCGCTACGGTCGTCGAAAATTAAAGGGGGGAGGGGGTAAGGGCACCGGTACCCTGTTCCTCTTAGATCCGACCCTGGAATTTTCGTGGTTGTTGCAATTTCATTCCGAGCTGCGTCTTGAGAGGTTCGTGCATGCTCGCGTGCGACTGCAAATCTTTCTAGCCTCTCCAACACACCATGCCTAAAAAGAAAAAACAACCTGTTCCATGACGTTATGCAAAAGAACTCGTGCAATGAAAAGGCATCGATTCTCATTCAGAGCTTCTACGGATCCAGTACGCCTGCAAGAGTGGGCGTGAAACATCAAGGGAGGTCCCTCATGTGTACATAAATTTCATTTGACTGTTCGCTGATTCTTACTTTTAATTATTTATTTTTCTTTTTTGTATGCACCTATCTTTTCCTTTCACTGTTTACTCACATTCTGCGCGAAAATATCTGTCTTTGCGTCTCATTCACTGTTCATTGTATTTTTGTTCTTGATGTAACCGCTATAATTGTCAATGAATATTTCAATCATTGTACTCAACCATAACTGCTTGAAAAAGAATGTTAATAAACTGAAACGGAAACTCCGAATCTCCTACATGTTTGTTCTCTACGCCAGCATATGCCGTTCAGAAGAAGCTAACCGGCCCGCATGGTCTCCAGAGTTGTCTTTTCTTCGTTTTACAATTTATCAGCGCCATGTGTGGCCTACACAACGAGCTTTTACCGCAACTACAAAGCTTGGTTTAAACGAGAAACTCCTCAGGGCGCACTAGTGCTGGGCGCGCCAGCGAGCGCCGCGCCCTCTGCACGCTTCATCGTAAGCTATTCCCGCCTGGCAGGCTCGCTGCCTCGCTCACGACACTAGGCAAACCTTTCTAGCCACGATAGTTCTGCGTTCGTGTGTGTGTCGTCGTGCGAGTTTTGTTCATACGGTCGACTTTTACCGCGCTGCCTCGCATTGTGTGTTGTATGTTCTGGTTACTGACGTAAGCGCAAGTTCGTCAGGCAGTGTTATACGCGGTAGCAGGTAAATAGTCACCAGATGCCGGCCGTGCGACTGCAATCTGCGACTGCTTTGTTCAGTGTGACCGACGGAGGCGATTCATAGTTTTGAAGAACACGTTCTTCAAATGTTTCCGCCCGTCAGTAGGGTGCCTTGATGCGCGTTTTGTCCGCTCACATCGAGGCACACTACACGGCAGTGAGTAGCAGCGCTGCAATCCTTTCTCGACGACGCGTTCTGTGGCCCTGGAAAATGCCTTGACGCTCGGGGACGGCCGGTAGCTCGGCGATTCCTCGCTTGGCGCACCATTGAAAACCGGCGGTCATCCAGCAGTGTACGCTGCCAGCGTATTTTCATTGCCAGAGGTAAGTGAACGTTACGCTTCGTACATTGTGAGTTGTTCTTATTGTAGTACGCGTTGTCGCCGAATAAAATCCCATAACGTGTTGGTAGTGTATGCGATTGTAGTTGTGCGGATTGTGCTCGCGCATGACATTTGTCAAGAACGTAGTCGGTAGTGTTATAAAGTTTTGGTAATTAGCTCGCTTGCACGCACTGCTGTACGCTAATATTTGCTGAAAGGAGACAACATTTTTGTCAGGCTCACCACTGTCATGCGTTTTATGCATGTCAAATTTATGCATGTCTCTTGACAAATTACTTGGAGTAACGCCATGAAACCGAAGGTTCAACATTCATTTCGTTCGCACGAGCTCTGAAGGAATAATCATCAGCCACCGTGTGAATCGTGAATCGGTACAGTGGGAGAAATAAAGTGTATTTAGGGATGTTTTCCTTAGGCGTGCATTTTATTCGTCATTAAGTAACGTGACCCTCAAAAGCGTTTAGGTTAGCATTCTTGGACATTGCTTATCATCTTTCAAGCAATAGATAACATTGATTTGTTAAAAATGCAATTTCTGCAGCATGACACTGTATTTTGTTCAATTGATTTGCCCCATTTTTATCCTTTATGCACGTTGACTTAATTTGACAAGCCCTACTTTCAGCTGAATTTTCAATTGCTTATGGCACTATATGTGCGTCCGTGTATTGAAGTCCCACCTCTCATCGCATAATAATAGCTTGTGAAGAACAACGCTTGTCTTTAATTAGCCATTTGTCAGAGCTCTTCCTCCCTCCTCAAAGGGCAAGGTGCTGCTGGCACACCTGCTTCGGCTTTTCTTTATCTTTTTTTTTTTTGAATGCTGAAGTTTTTTGCAACGTACTGCAGGTAGCAAACAGCAGTGCCACGACAAACAGTGGAGTGCTGACCATGCAGTCCAGAAGGTGGCTGAGGCAAGTATGCTATAGGAGGTGCTTATTCAGGCAGAAGAAATAAGCATCTGCAGCCAACGTAAAGGTAATGTACAAAGTTCCATTTAATGAAGAAGAATCTTGTTTTGAGCTATTGTCGAAGGAAAACAATGAGCGCTAGATAAATGAGATGGAAATGCAGAGTAACAATGTTATGTATGCCAGCAACCAACTTAAGTTTATTCATGCAAAAGGGTTATTTCCAACTGGTTCATTTGGGGCAAGAGCCCACAGTTTCCACGAATGGGCATACCTGGTAGCCGTTGCACATCCTGTTACTGTGTTCTCGCACTCATTATTATGTGCCACTTACTCTTGTGACGTTCCACCAAGGTGAAATTACTTCACATAAACAGCAGCGAGAAGGCTTTTGCTAGCCATTTCAATTAAGACAGCGTTACCGTAGCTTTTAGTTCCAGTAAACCAGCTAAGCTGTATAGAAGAGCGTACTCCATGTGTTTTTCACCATGGACAGTGCATTTTGCCTGGGAACATGGCTTAGTTTTGCAAAGGAAAATGTTGCCTTTCTGTAAAACGTGGTACTGGGAAATGGCATTGTGCCAAAAATATCAATGTTTATGACTTCTTGCAGCACGCATTGTTGTACAGGGATGTTAGCATTTTCATAAATGCAATGCATGGTGCCTGAAGAATATAGCGGCCCACTTTAAAATTTATAACTTCATGATTTCAGTATCTGGGACAGACTTTACTGTATACGGTTTGTTTCTGGAAAGCTTCAACCTATCTTGCAATTCTTCAAGGCCAATACTGAATTTGCTGTGTACATTTGGCTGCACATTCTCATCACTTATGCCAAACAACAGGCTTGAGTGATGTGTGGAATTCTTGTCAATCAATTTTATTGATTACCTCGGACAATCTATTCTGCTTCCCACAGTTATTGGGTGCTTTGTGTGCATGTGCTATGCATGCTAGGAATGAAAACAGTGAATGCAGCTGGCAGCATCAACGAGTACAATGCCCATAGGCTAGTATGAGGTGCGAAATGTTGCCACTGCTAGAATTTACATTATGTGTGCATGGTACAGCTGATTGTGTAATTTAGCACTTTCCAGCTACTTACGCAGTTGGAGCAGATGTCGATCATGTTTACTGTGGTATGGCACGGCCACCAAGTTCGTGCATTCTGCATACCAGGAAACCTGACACGAAGCAACGTATTGCTGTGATGGCAGCTAAGTGAGAACGAATGAGTTTGTCTTCTCTGTCCATTTGTCAATACCATTACACAGGCTTGTTAAGTGCATTCAAGCGGCTTTAGCTATGCACTAGCAGCTACAGAGCCAGTAAAGACAGCCAATTTCATCATCAGAGTTCACTCTGCAAATCCCACTTTCTATAAAGGACATTGTTTTGTGATAGCTTAAAGTCAAAACTTGCTCAATTAAACACTTCTTGGTGTCTGACATTACAGGAATTATGATAATTGTTATATCTCATGTGAAATTATGCCATTGTTTTTTTTTTCATATTCTTACTTTGCATACACACTTTACGACTGCACCCTCCCCAACCGAATCTTTACTAGTACTACATTCTGTTATGGGTGAAAACAATTATTGAACTAAAAACCAGGCCAAGGAAAGCAGTATGATGCCCTGTAATGTAGGAGGATGCTGCTATTGCAGTGTTTAGTCTAGAGCTGAATTTAATGAGAAAGGGCAGCAATGTAGGTCACCTGTTGATATTTGAAGACCATAATTGTGTTGTGGTCATTTTGTTATCGCAGGAAGCATCTTCAAAAAGCAGTGCTACAAGGATGTGAGCAGCAGTTTCCCTTCAACGAACGGGTCAAATTCATGGAAGCCACGTGCCTGCTGCTTCTGGCCTACACAAATATGCAGCCACCATAGTAAAGTTCTTGCAAAGGTGTGAGACATCCCTATGCTGCATGGATTGCGCATGTTAATTGCCTGTTTTTTATAGCTTATAGTAATATGTCTACAAGTGTACTTCCTTCCAGTGTATGTTTACATTCTCTTAAAGGGCCAGTCAGCAGGCTCCTACTTCTTTTTTTACACCTCCCAAACAAGCTCGCTAATTCGTACAGAGGGCCGCAGGAATCACATTGTGCGAATGTCAGACACTCCACTTCTAAAAACAATAACCGCGCCTCCTCTTCAGCGCTTGACCAGTCCTCTTTGCTAGCGAAGTGGTGTAATGTTGCCTATGAGCAACATTAAGTAACGCTGACTGTTGAATAGTCCTCTGCAATACGAAACGGCATTTTGGCTTTGTGATGATGCAGTATCTGTGGTTGTCACAAGTGTTGCGAATTGGTTTATCTCGCCAGTGCTTTGACTGTGCTTCCTCACCGCACCACTCTGGCACAGTGGCACACCGAGGAAGCCCCTCTTCAGGATGGTCAGGCTGAGCGAGAGACTGAAACCAGCTGGAATGTTTGTTCTATCTCCTGTGGCTTCATTATTACACCACTTAATCAAAAAATTCATGTGACAACATGTTCACGTTGTACAAGCGTGCAGTTGTCACAAATTTTAGACTCCGGAGTTGTTTAGGGGCCCTTTAGCCTTAAATTGTGAATGGTAAATTCACACGTCACGTGGTTTTCTTGCTTTATTTTTTGCAATGCTCATTTTTAAAATAGCATGTCAGCTTGTGTGAGTGGTAATTTATACATTTATCATACAAAACATCCTGCTATATTCAACAAGTGTTATTATAGATTTTTCATGGCACCAGAGCCACCTGCTTTTTGCCCTGTGGCAGCTACATGGAAGTTCATTGCTATGCTGCTTTGTTTAACTGATACCTTTTCAATCAATGCGTTTCACAGTCCAGGGTGTTTGGTGTATTTGCATCTTGATGTGTTTAATATCATACAAGTGATGGATTTTTTTCTGTCTTCTAGTGTTTACTTTGCAGCTATTTAACTGTGGTTTTCAGGGGCATATCTAGACAGGAACATCAATTCTGCTAAGCTTTGGTTCGAAAAGAGACGCTGAACAGGAGTCCCTTAGGTACATGCCCTGAGCACCAGCCCTTTGGATTACAGAAATATCTAAACTGCATAATGCCTGCAGCTCCTTGCTTAATTGCATGTCTTCAACCTACAGCTCTTTCCATAATCCTTAACATTAACCTACATTACCAAGTGAACATCCCCCGCTGCAATACAGTGGTTATAATGGTCAGCTGCTGACCTGAACTGTGCGGTTTCGATCCTTGATGGAGTGGTTGCACTTTCGGTGGAGGCGCAAATCCTAGAGGTTCCCGTGCTTTTAATTTGACGTTTACATTGCAGAACCCCATTGTTATTATTACATCAGCAAGTGGGCATAATTCTAGATTGTATACATATTTAGTATAACAGACAGCTGAGCTGGTTGGTAGGTATTCATGTTAAAAAGGCCGGGCATGCAAACATGGACACAAGAGAGAAACCAAGACACCACTAACGCCAACTGGAAAGGTGGACAGTGGCACAAAATAAAGTAGACACAGAAACTTATCTGTGCATGCCCAGGCAAGAGGCGATACCTATCAATCTGGCACGCGCGATAGTCTACGTGAGAGATAACTGCTAGTTAATCGACGATTGGCTCTCTTGTGCACTATCGATGCACTATCGATATGCCAGGCCTCGACTATTGGACGCATTTCTTCATTCATGTGCTTGTACAAAACTGCATTCATCGAATTTTGGCATGCATTTAGGCTCTCGACAATGTAAAGGTATGTTAGGTGATGAGCCTCCAGTTAGTGATCTCAGCGTTTTAGGCGTCTTGACTCTCTTGTGTCCATGTTTGCATGCCCCATCTTTTTAACATGTATTCATATAGTGCATAAGAGAAATAGGTTATCTAGTGAGTTATTTGGAAAGTAAGTTAAGGGCGAACACCAAAATAGCAGTGTAAATTAAATTTAAGCGATGAATGCATCAGGCTGGATTAGGAAACGATATAATGCCGAAATATAGCCGCTTGCTCTTTGCTTATACTTGTCTCAGTTTCTTGTCTCGTATGCTTTGACAATGACCAGGCGTCGTGTTGGATGCTACTAATTGGTTATGAGCTATACACAGACAAAGCAGCGGCTGTTTGGACGCTTTCTAAACAGCTACCTCATGGGGAGAGAAAAGTTAATTTGGGTTATGTGAGGCATGCTAAAAAAAGTCGACTTGTTTCTGATGTTTTTGTTTTCCTGGCAGACATTCTACTCAAACTTGCCCAAAGGCGGAAGGAAGGCACGCACAGATGGACGCACAGAAATCATGGGGCTGCCGTAGAAGCTGTGAATGAGCATTAACCTGTGAGTATGTGTCTTAAACAATTTGCTGAAGCCTTTTATTTTGGCTGAACATTCTTATCGATGCTTTGTATTCCCTGATTTGTAGTGCAATATTGTTACACCCTGTTGCTTTCACAACAGAGCTCTTTAGTCTGGTACAAGGCCCAAAAAGTTCGACCTAGATGACCAAATTGCGGCAGCCAGTTGTTTTCACAATTAATGCATTAGTGTAAAAAAACGCAATAGACGGAGCACAAGATAAAGGAAGACACAAACAGTGCTGTGCTCGTGTGCTCAGTCTTCTGCACTGCTTTGTTTACGCTCTGTCATACCAACACACAAGCATCCATTTTAGCTGATGTAGTAGTCCAGCTCATACACTTGGTAACGTTCTCCAACGGCTGGATTACCAGATATATGGCTTGTGAAGTCAATCTAAAGTGCATGCCGGTTCGTGTAGACTTGTGTGCATCCACCATTGATATGGAAATGCAGCTGTGCTTTAATATTTCAGCCAGTATAGGTCGTGAATGGAATTTGGAGCTGTGGCAGCAACACTTTTATAGGGGGGAGTTACTAAATTATTGTATACTTGTGTGCATCCACCACTGAGATGGAAATGCAGCTGTGTTTTAATATTTTAGCCAGTGTAGCTCGTGAATAGAATTTGGAGCTGTGACAGCAACACTTTTAGAGGGGGCGAGTTACTAAATTATTGTGTTCATTCTAAAAAGAGACAGGGCGTGCAAACACGGACACAAGAAAGAGATCAGGACACCACAAACGCCGACTAACAACTGAAGAGACGCACAACGGCTGAAAAGAAAGAAGGCACGAATACTTATCTGCGCATGCCCATGCAACCGGCGAACCTATTAATCCGGCACGCGTGGCGGTCTACGTGGAAGATAACTGTTAAGGCATTTGATTTCATCTTTATGCAAGTTAATCGACGGTTGGCTCACGCATGCGCTACCACTATTCTCGATATGCCATGCTTCAATCATCAGGCGCGTTTCCTCATTTCTATGCCGGTACAACACTGCGCATTCATCGAATTTTGGCGTGCACTTACAATCTCGACAATGTAAAGATAGATTAGAAGGTGAGCCTCCTGTTAGCGATCTCTTATGTTCCAACAATCTCTGGTTAATGCATCGGCCCGTCTGTCCTACGTAGAAGCGGCCGCAGCTGAAAGGGACCTTATACACCACACTCGTACGGCAATCAGTGAATTTTTGGTGTGTTTTACGAAACAATTATCGGTCCGCTTCTTGTCTTTTACTCGCTCATTCTTCCTCTGCACAGCGGCACAAATCTTACCTAGCTTATTGGCAGCCGTGAAAACAACATTAACGCCGTATCTACTTCCTACTTTCTTTAGCCTGTGAGATATGCAATGAATGTACGGAATACCTACGACACGTTTCTTCCTGTCGCTTTCGATGAATGCGCAGTGTTGTACCGGCATAGAAATGAGGAAACGCGCCTGATGATTGAAGCATGGCATATCTAGAATAGTGGTAGCGCATGCGTGAGCCAACCGTCGATTAACTTGCATAAAGATGAAATCAAATGCCTTAACAGTTATCTTCCACGTAGACCGCCACGCGTGCCGGATTGATAGGTTCACCGGTTGCATGGGCATGCGCAGATAAGTTTTCGTGCCTTCTTTCTTTTCAGCCGTTGTGCGTCTCTTCAGTTGTTAGTCGGCGTTTGTGGTGTCCTGATCTCTTTCTTGTGTCCGTGTTTGCATGCCCTGTCTCTTTCTAGAATGAATACGTACCAACTAGCTCAGCTCTCTGTTATTCTAAAAATTATTGTGTATTTCTCGATGTTTGCATGTTATAAAACATAGCTGGTTAAAATTAGTCCAGATTTTACGCTATTTCTTAACATATGACCTTCCGTACTGTTCGAAGGCATTGAACCATATGAAATGCTTTGTGCCTTTGTGTGCCGAAGGTTATGAGTCATTATACTAGAGATAGATAAAAATAGGCCAGAGGTTAAAGTAAATTTTTCGCAATCAACTTCTTGTGGGCAGTTATCAGAGCAGGGTTTTGAAGTAATTTAGCAATACAAGCAGATTAGTGCTTCATTTTAGTGTCTGAGAGTGCACACTGTTTTATTTTAGTAGCTATTTGGGTCATTTCACGCCAGTGTGCCAAGTCGTTTTTTTGACCATTTCCAATATTTTGTAAAACTGGTGCTGTTATGTTTCAGTGTGGGAAGTAGTCATTCAAGCGTTATTTTCGGGGAAAGAATTGCATGATGCAGCGAAGACCTTTCAAACTTCGCACGCAGAAATGAAGCTGTGTCAGGCAAATTAATTGACACATGATTATTGCGTCGAGCTATTACTACAAAGCATTCGTTTCTTTAACATAGTCACCAATCTTTCATGACTATGATAGTCGAATTTATTTTCATTTCGATTTATGCTATTTGCAGTCGTGAGGAAACATTGCAAAATGCAGCATTTTTAAGTATATTGTAAAAAAGACTGAATGTTTCATGTGAAATATATTCACAGTATGAGTTCAGTGCATATACCAAGGGTTGAAAATGCTGCTGGCAAAAAGAAGCAAAAATGTCTTCAAAATTGACACTTGGAAGAAGTAGTGTTTGAACCCATATTGCGGGCTCTCTTTCACTGTGTAGCAATCCCAGCAAAAATGTTGCCTACACATCATAGTGTGCTTTCCTCGTGCGATAATTTAGACAAAGTTTTTAAGGTGTAATATTATCTTCAAGCGAAAAATAATTTTTTCAAATGAAAAATAACAAGGCTGTGGGAAGTTTCTTGGAGCATTGCCTTCACTGCACAGCACATCATTGTTCTTGCATGGTACTTCAGACAGAAGTATTGCTTAAATCTGCAACATTTAGACTTGCACTATATGAGCACAGGGGCACCCGCGTGAATCCTGTGCAAATGTGCTGTGCAGCGAAGGTCACGGAACGAGACTCTGTGCAGGCTAGGGATTATTCACTTCAGTAAATTTTTCCTTGCTTACAACCAAGCACTAGATATTTCTTTTAAAATGGAATATAAATTGCCAGCAAAGTATACCACACAATAATGTCTTGGCGGCATTTCTGTTTGGAATGCTACATAGCAAAAGCTAAGCTGCAATATGGGTCAAGAGCTATTTTTTCCAACTCTGTTACAGTTTGGGTGCAACGTTTCTGTTTATTTTGTTTTCATAGTAGTTTTATGACAGTGGATATCTATTTACTTATTTATTTATTACTTGACAATACTGCTGACACCAGTAAGCAGTATTGCAAAGTGGGCTACAGTGATAAGTTACACATAAAATGATCTTGCTAAGCAAAAACAGGAGCATAACATATACAAAACACAAAATAAACCAAAGAACATCTATACAACAGTCTTAAGGAAAATGATAAGGGAACAGCACAAAATACAAAGGCAATGAACTTTAGAAATCAACCTTCGGTATTCCATACGAAAGAATTGGTCTTTCTCCTGATAAATGTTAACATTAGAACTTCAGCATTTTGCAGTGTTTCCTTATGGCTGAAAAAATGTAACTTGAAATGCAAATTAGTAAACTATTTTAGCCATGAAACACTGCCACCTTCAGATTAAAGAAAGAAATATTCTGCATCAAAACGGGAACAAACAGCGCTGGACATGGGACGAAGAAAGAACAATAGACGAGGGTGCTGTCGCCCTCGTCTACCTTTTTTTCCGTCCCGTGCCCAGCGTTGTTTGTTCCCATCGTAATCATGTACTAACCAGCACAGTTAGGTGCTCTCCTGAAATATTTTGCGCTAATTGCTCAAAGCAATAACTTTGTATAAGTTATCTTGCATGACGCAGTTTCACATCTGTAGATGGTTGGATGCTATGTGTGTTCCCTTTAAAGCGAAGCATTGACATGCAAGTGGCCAAGCTCAATTTTTGAATTGGCTTAATGCCTTTCCTACCTGAATTAAATTTCTTTCCTTAAAAAAAACTTATAATAAGTAGCTTATTTTTCGGCATTGTACATAAAGACCCTGCAAGTTTGTTTTTGGCTGTTCTCGCTGCTTTTCCACTACCAATCCTCCATCTGTCTTTTACTGATTTCTCTTGTGGATGTGCTCATCTTTATCAAGTTTTCTCTAAGCCTAGGCCTTCATGAGAGCTAGTTCTCAACACGCACATGGGTCGACATTTTTACATTTATTTAAAAGATGGTCCGTCATTTCCATATCTCTCTCACAACCAGTGCATGTGACGCCTACTTACTGGACCTCACTTTATGACTGCATATTCTAAGGCAAGATTACCTCGCTTCAGACATTGCACTAGCTTATCATATGCTTCCCTCCTTACTTCGTCCTTATTCTTGCAATAGTTACTCAGAGCTTTTCATTTTTAGTATTTGCTATCCATTAAATCATCTCCACCTCTCTGACATTGCACCTAACGCTTATCGTGCATAAAGTTTAATGCATGCTCTCAGCATCACGAAATTTCGTCCTGGAAATTATCACTTGACTACAGGTATGATCTTTTTAGCAGCATGATCTTTTTCAACAGCAAAGGAGTTCATTAAAAAACCACCTTGTATACTTAAAATGGGGATCACTAATTCCATACCTCGTTTATTAAAGTTAACCTCTTTCAATTTCCTTACGCTTGTCCTTTGTGTTGTGCTTGCCTCATGGTTTTCAGTCTTTATAGATCTGGTATATTTAAAGAGTTCAATAGCCGGTCACCTGCTTATGACACTGCAGCTTAAGTATTGCACCCACTATCATTGCCATAGTAGCATTTGGTACAGTAGAGGTTTGTAATGAATGTAACGAGATGTACAGCTCATGAAATAATTGTTGAACAACGAATGTTGTTGGAGCTAGTGACTCAACATGAGGACTCGTCTTTAGAGGGGCAACGAATTGCATCAAAGTTGCTGCAACAACTTAGACACATCAATTTGTTGAAACATTGGCTCCAACAACACGCTTTGTTCAATGGTTTGACATTCATTCAAGCCACCATCTTCAGCTCAACTTTTGTCGCGTCAGATGTACAGGATATACAACTGTCATGTTGTGTTCTGATAGAATTCAAGAGCTATTGACAGCAAGCCTTGGTTCTCAATTTAATTCTCATCCTTTACGTTTACGCTTTAATCTTTGTCATCTTCAGCCTTATTATATGTGCACTGCAGCAGTAGCCCTTCGCAGTGGTCTACAATTCGCCTCGTCTTGTGCGAGCCGATTCCATTTTATACATGCGCAATTCTTCATTTCTTCACCCACATAACTCTCGGCCTTCTCGGCAGCATTAAGTACAAAAATTGTAACTGTTAAGACTTTTGCTTCAACATCATGACAGTAATTGAATAGAATTGGTAATGCACGTACATAAATACTCTTGCAGTTAGAACGTAGTGTGTTTAACCCTGAATTCTTGTGTACTATAGCAATAAGTCTTCGTAAAATCATGCTGCTTGACCTTCATATGATCAGAACGAGTCCAGAAATATCTGCAAAATATCGTTTTCTGCTTTTTTGATTTCTGAAACAGTGATGCTAAGGGAGGCCATGTGCACATGCACCATGGCAATGTTTAAATGGGTATAAATTCTGAACATTGCTGTTGCTCTAGGTGTTTTCTTCACTTCCTTTTCAGACGTACAGAAAGGAGCGAAGTGGAGCTGTCCATGGGCCGTGCACACAGTTTCATAAGCAGGCTTGCAACACTTTTGACAAATATGTTCCTGAATACATCTGCCAAAGTGGCATTTAAAGAAGCATGTAGTAGTGTACTTCACTGTTTATTTGGCATGAAGCAGCAGGTATGCTTCCGTCATCAGCAAGTTCACACAGTACAGTGCATCTACACATGGCATGCTACCCCCACATCTACCAGCTCGGGATGTGTAGCTTGATTGTAAAATGTTTACTTTGACTTAACACAACAATTAACAAAATGACATGAAAGTTTTGCCACCTATGCAGGCGACATTCTCAGTTTACGCTGGCAAATATAAGCGGAGTTTGACCAGTCCATTAGTCGCGCATTTCCTTGTAAACATCTCGTATAGGGCCGCTGTTGTTGTTGCAAGCCAATGCGCCGTGATGAATGAACCATGATTCCAAGATTTTTCTTTTCCTCCGACTTTTGTACACGAGGTAGCATCGTCGAATTGATTAGGTCAAAATTATGCCTTGTCATTCAGCAGCGTTCAACAAGCTCCGTCTTAGAACACGTTGCATGGGTGGTTTTCGCAACATCCTCTTTGTGTTCTTTACCCTTCGATCACCACCTTCAACCCATTTCGCCTATGCAAGTTGTGTCGCAATCCCCACATTGTACTTCGTAGATGATCCCACTCTAATCTTCGGCGGTGTTTGTGTATACCTTGTCCTTAGGACGTGTTCACAAAGCCCAAAGACCGCACACTTGCGGATGATTAGAGCAGGGTACTCTACAGAGTACGTTGTGGGGTTCACGACACCACTTACATCGGCGAATAGGGGAGGAAAATGCCAAAGACGTTCAAAGAACACAAAGTGGGAATGTTGCTAAAGCCACCCATGGAGCGTATTTTAAGACAGCTTGTTGAATACTGCTAGACGACAGGTTATAGCTTCGACCTTAACAATGCGACGATGCTGGCTCAGGAACGAAGGTGGAGGAAAACTATTGCAATTATGGTTCATGCGTCAGGAAGCATCTGCTTGAAACAACAACCACAGACTCATACCGAACGTGTACGTGGACGTGTGTGGCTAGTGGACTGGTCGACCTCCGCTCACTTGTTGCCAGCGTATACCGAGACTGCCACCTGCATAGGTGGCAAAGCTTCTATGGGATTTTATGGTGCAGTTGTGGTACAAAACCATTATTTTGCATTAAGGCAAATGTGCCGTATTATATTGGACAGTACGGGCAGACCATTCTTTAGTATCTTAACGTAGGAGGTACGTAAGAAGACCTTCTTTGAAGGAAATTGTTGTATTCTTGGTCACGGAACAGTGTTCTCATTCAAACGACGTGACGGAGTGCTTTGTGCTAGCTGTGCTAACGAAGGCACTTCGTTAGAAGGCTCCTTTTTAGAGAAATCATTTAATTAGGAACACGGAAAAGTGCTCGGCAGCGCTATACCTTCAGCTTTGTCCGTGTTTAGGGGCCAGATTTTTTGCAGTGTATAGTTTATTTTTCCTCTGACACAAGCATGTAATTCACGGGTTATGCAGGGTTTTCTTAGCCTTTTATGGGTTTTTCTCTCTTTAAAAGGAAAGTGCTTTTTGTATATTGAGCAAAATTTCTCTACAAATAGCTGATATACGATGTTCGTATCATTTTCTCTATGTATATCAATCCAATCTGTATTTGATAAGTCCAAGCGGAATCTATCGAGTGCGTCGGATGTTTCGAGCTGGTAAAATTTTTTAGTCCAAACGACTTGTTTGTAAATTGCTTTCTGGCAAATAAGGTATATGCCAAAGTGATCACTCAGATCACAGCAAGTAACGCCCGAATGTATGTTTCACATGTCTATGTTCGTGACCAACAGGTCCAAAGTGTTTGAGAAGTTGTTGTGATTCGGGTAGGTGTTTTAGTTGCGATTGTGAATCCGTAGCAGCACAAAAGAACAATAAAACTAACACTGTTAGTAGACGAGGTGAGCATGTGAATATTAAAGTCTCCACTGATTATAGCGTCATACTTATGCATATCAGCAAATCTGAGGTAACCTTCAAAGAAATAAAGGAATGCACACATGTCACCTCTCGGTGGTCTCTAAAACGCTGATACTACCGTACTATTTCCAATTATTCTTCAAACGACTTCTACATCGGCAGAGCAGAAGCGAAATTCTTCTAGCGACAGATCCAATTTTTTTCGTGATATAAAGTACACACGCCCCCGCCTCGACGGCCATCACGGTTGACAGTGAATGTTTTGTAAGGAGCTACATTAAAGCTGTTATTACTATCAAGCCAAGTTTCCGAAATCATTATGACATCAAGTATAAATCCAAAGTTATCAAATAGAATCTGAAAATCATTTTTTTTGTTGCTTATTCAGCGAACATTTAGATCAAAACACTTGATTACGTTAAGTTTAAGCCACTTCTGAGGAACGATGTTACGCATGTCATGGGGTAATAAAGACTGGTCAGCATGAATAAAATTTACAGATGCTGCAAGTGAACCAGCTGAAGAAATGGTCTTATCTGCAGGCATTACTAAAATTTATGAATATCAGCAAACTACACAAGCGGTAATACTTGATGTCATTGTGCATTAAAGTGAAAAAAAGTGATGAATTAGTCATCCCCATTTGAAGTACAACGTGGTTTTTCAACTAACTCCCCTGCTGCTGAAAAAGATCATGCTGCTAAAAAGATCATACCTGTAGTCAAGTGATAATTTCCAGGAAGAAATTTCGTGATGCTGAGAGCGTGCATTAAACTTTGTGCACGATAAGCGTTAGGTGCAATATCAGAGAGGTGGAGATGATTTAACGGATAGTAAATACTAAAAAAGAACAGCTCTGAGTAACTATCGAAAGGATAAGGACGAACTAAGGAGGGAAGCATATTATGATAAGCTAGTGCTATGTTTGAAGCGAGGTCATCTTGCCTTAGAATATGCAGTCATAAAGTGAGATCCAGTAAGTAGGCGTCACATGTACTGCTTGTGGGAGAGATATGGAAATGACGGGCCACCTTTTAAATAAATGTGAATATGTCCACCCATGTGCGTGTTGGGAACTAACTCTCAATAAACCCTATGTTTAGAGAAAGCTTGATAAAGATGAACATCTCTGCAAGAGAAATCAGTAAAAGACGGAGGATTGGTAGTGGAAAAGCAGGGAGGACAGCCAAAAACACACTTGCATAAAAACAAGGGTCCTTATTTATTTATTTATTTATTTATTTATTTAATTATTTATTTATTTATTTTGTTACCCTCAATCGCCGAAGCTTTACAGAGTGGAGTGGGTTACACCATGAAAAATACAAAACAATGAAACAAAACGTGCTATTTTTACACAAACAAGACTAAATCAAATAACATCTCAATGAAACGCAACAAAACTGAAACGTAAAAATAAGGGAATCACAAAAAGCAAATAGTGAATGTGGTAAAATTATATAGTACTAGCAAGAAAATGTAAATGTAAGAGAAATCTGACATTGTAATTTTCAGACACGATAATAAATTACCAAGGAAGATAGTCGAAGCCTATATGATTAAAGAGAAAGGCGACGCGTGTGTCAGCCAGCCTTCACTGAGTCTGTTGGAATGCGAATATAATTTACTCCAGAAATTTGGTGTCATACCAAAGAGATTTTGTGGCGTTTTTCTTGGGCTTTGTGAGCAGCCTGCGCAAGTGTGCACGCATGTGCGCCATCTAATAGGGTTTAACGTTTTCTACTGTTTCTTGTAATAAATTTCAGTTTCAAGTTAGCGTTCGTCGTGTCCACTCTTTTTCGTCTGCCCCTGTTTTTTAGTGCTTTGAAGTTGTGCCATGATGTCTTACAAACTCGCCCAAGTTTCCGTGCTCCAAGAGGAATGACACACAAAAATCAAGAATCCACTGGAAAACGCCGGCATCTTGACACGTGGAGACAGAATTCGTAGGGAGGTGGAATGGATCGGATGACTAAGGAGAGCTATCGCGAAGTACGTGAGCTGACAAAGAATGACGAAAGAGGGAGTGATCAGAGATGGAAACGATGTCACCTGGTAGCTGATTCCAATCGTTTGATGTGACCGGTATGAAGGAGCAAGAAAATGTGTTTGTGCAGCAGAAGGTACCTTCAATATTGTGTTCGTGGTCAACCCGAGAGGAGTGATATGTGGGAGGCGTCATGAGCTCACTACGCATTGACCGATGATGGTAGGGCTTATGCAAAAGGCAAAGGCGGAAGTACTTGCGACGTTGTGATAAAGGTTGCAGTGGCAAATGGCGCCTCATTGCTGCTACGTTTGAAGCACGGTGATAATCCGATAGAATAAAACGTGCAGCGTTATTTAGAATTAGCTCAAGGTACCTAATCAAGTATTCGTGGTGAGGGTTCCAGATTGTAGCAGCGTACTCCAATTTCGAGCGCACAAGTGTTTTATAAAGAAGCATCTTCAAGCAAAATGGGGCGTTGCTAAAATTTCGACGAATGTATCCCAATGTACGGTTTGCATTGTTCGTGATGACGTTGATATGGGCATTCCATGTTAGATTGAAAGAAATGGTAACGCCTAACTACCGGTATGACGACACGTGGTCAAGATAAACATCACCCAGTTTGTATGTTGAGGAGTTATTAAACTGGCGGGAGAAGGTCATTAGCTTGCATTTGTTGGGATTTATTTTCATAAGCCATTTATCGCACCAATTCCTAATGTTATTTAAGTCTGTCTGCGAGATGTTCCTATCATCATCGGTACGTATTTCTCTGTAAAGCACACAGTCGTCGGCATATAAATGAACGGATGAAGAGACGCAGTTAGGGAGGTCATTAATATGTATTAAAAACAGCAGTGGTCCCAAAACTGAGACCTGCGGTACACCCGATGTTACGGTTATTTCCGGCGACTCATGACCGTTAACAGTGATGTACTGAAGACGGTTTGTTAGAAAGCAGTCGAGCCATGCCAGTACATTCGAGTCAAGGTTTAGAGAGGAGAGCTTATGCATTAGCAAATCGTGGTCGACTTTTTCAAGTGTTTTTGCAAAATCCAGGAAAATGCAGTCAATTCGAGATGTTTATCAGAATGGTGTGCAGGTGATGAGTGAAAAGAAACAACTGGGTTTCACAGGAAACGTACGCCTAAACCGTGTTGGGCCAATGTAAAAATGAATTAACAAGACTGTTTGTTGGCCTAGTTGGTACTTGCTTAGTGACATCTTTTAGCCGCGAAAGAGTCGTTGTGTGCTGTGGTTGTGTGTTTCTTTCCTTTGTGTTGTGCACTTTCGCGGCTAAAAGATGTCACAAAGTAAAAAATGAATTCGAATTCTAAAAATTTCGCAGTAGTGAGTGCAGTACATGTTCCAGTAGTTTACACGGAATGCTCGTTAGTTAAATGGGCCGATAGTTAAGAGCGAAGTGTTTATTACCAGACTTGTGTATCGGCACAACCTTACCGACCTTCCAGTCCAGCGGCAAGGTTGCTTGGTAAGTGACTGCTAGAAAATCTTGCACAAGAAGAGATACGAATATGCAGGCCCGTAACTAGGGGGGGGGGTTGAGGGGGTTCTGACCCCCCCCCCGAAATTTTTTTGATGCTTAACTTTTCGGGTGATACTAAAATATTTACACGCCTTCACAGCGACCCCAGCTGCCAAAGTTACACTGCACTTTCCTGGCATGCTTCCCTCTTCTTCCTTTCTTCAAACCTACCAGAACACCTCAGCGCTCCCTCCCCCGCACGCGCACCTGCCCTATTTGTACAGCTTTGCAATTCGCCCTCGCGTTCCTTCGAGTCTTTTCTTTTTCGTCTTTCACCCCGTAGCAGCTCCTTTATTGATTCCAGATGCTTTCCTTGTGCATTGCCGCTGGAGAAGTTATCCGTCTGTGCGGACCGCACGTGTCGGCTTGGGTTTCTACGAAAAGCGCGTCTCCTTCCTGTGAAAGTAAACAGTTCGACAGCAACGGCAACACCAACACGACGTGCGCAAATTTGCCAGGGAACGAAACCCCTAAGCGGAAAAACTCAGCGGCGCATTCCGAGGACGCAGGCTGCAGGGTAAACTTTTCTCAAACTGTAGTCTTCGCCACCGAAACGAATCATCGAAGATGACATCTACTGAAAGACTGGCATATCCGAGCAACTTCGAACAACCTTAACCGCACGCAAGGAAATCTACCTCTTCTGTACACACAAGGTATATGCGCCTCCCTACAAAGCACACAAAGCGAGGATACAGCCGGCACACAATCCGGCACCCAGCGGTCAACTTTCACAGGAGAGAAAAAACGCCGCCAAGCTGGGCTGCGCGCGGGAGTACAGAGGCTGACGTCACAGCCTACAAAGTGCATTTTGGGGGGGTCACGGCTATTTAATTAGCGCAGCCCAGAGAGAATTATGCAGGCGCCCAGGGAGCCGTCTGTGAAAAGGTGACTTTTTTCACAGGAACGGAGCAACACCTGCTTTCTGGACTGTACCACGGGAGTGCAAATGTCTCGGCAGTGCATTCTTGGGGGGTTCACGTATATTAAGGGGAGTATGGAGTGCCCATGGAGTCTTCTGTGAAAAGGTCTTTAAGTAGCGTTAATCCAGTTTGCTGCAGCGGGAGTACAATAATGGTCCTGCATGCACACCAGCTGTAGCGGCGTTCAGAAAACACATGCGCCACGCGGGAGCCGGCGCGTTCATCACACTTCTACATTCTAGCCACTGTAAAGTGGATAAGAGAGGAAGAAAACATCGCCCGCCGTTCACGCCAGGCAGTCGAAGCAGTCGCAAACGTCTTTTTGGAGCCACTGGCCACTTCTGTGGTGCGTGCACAGGATGCGGCAGCAAAATGAAAGACACTCTGCAACAACGAAGCAAAGGAGTCTTGCGTCTTACCTTCAAGAAAGTTCGAACCGATGAAGCGGACGGAGAAGAACCACCTCCTTCGAAGGATAAAACTTCGCCCTCCTCAGCACTGGTGGAAAGCCAAGCGCGTCGGAACTTCTGTAGCGACTCAGGGAGAATGCACCGGTTTATGTGAATCACCTGAGAACGAACACAAGCAGGACCCCATGCGCCGCCGGAAAATGATGGTGGCCGCAGTGCAACTCCAAGTGACCTTTGTTCTACAGTCAACGCTGGGCAAAGTGACGCCTTTACCACTGGGCAATGCCCAAGGAAGGTGAGTGGCATGGCACCTACACATTCTGGTTCGCCTCCCCTCTGTGCGACGAGTGCGAATATTTTGGACTTGGGACTGTTTGTCTCGAAAAGCAATAATGTAAATGATCCAGAGACGAACGGAGAAGCTGCTGCTCAATCCGTGGACCCCTCCGGCTAACTATGATTATCCAGCCACAGGGAAAAGGAATCTGAAGTTCCAACCTCACTGGGTAGATCGTTACCCATGGCTTGTTTATTCAGAGAAGCTTCAAGGAGCATTATGCAAATATTGCGTAGTCTTCGCAAGCGAGTGTGCAGGAAAGGGGAGCACCAGCGCTTGGGCTGTTTTGTAACTAAGGAGTTCACCAATTACAAGAAAGCCATGGACGCCTTTAAGAGCCACGCATCCAGCAGTTATCACGCCATGTCAACAACGCTATCGGAGAACTTTTTAGCAGTCCGGTCCAGCTCCACAGCATGACATCTAACCACACTTGACCACGGTCTTAAAAAGGCAGGCGGAAGAAAACCGCAAGAACTTGCTGCCAATAATAGAACAATCCTTTTCTGTGGCAGGCAAGAAGTACCGCTTCGCGGCACAGACGACTCTGGTCCGATAAATATGTCTGAAGTGCTGCCATTGAAAAATGATGGAAATTTCCGCGCACTGCTTAGGATGAGAGCAAAATGTGGAGATGCCGCCTT